>NC_141109.1:14453189-14733189 GCF_041138505.1 Cibotium barometz
CCCGGGTGACATTGGTGAGTTGCTCCATCACTTCCTTACAATTTTGAAGCATTCTTTCAAGCTATGGAGTGAATTAGGGTTTTATTACACATAAAACCCCCATTTTCAGAAATTGGACTTTAACCATGGCCATTCATGCTGCTCTTTATGCATTATGAATGCTTGAATGCTACACATAGCCATTCAATGCTATGCCTTGCATATTGGCATAAGTGAGCATAGCTTTGGGCACATTTGGGGGATTGAATAAAATGTTTTGGGTTGGAAGTCTGCTTTTTGGTGACCGTTTTCCATTGCCGGTTGCACGTTTTTGGTCATAACTCTCTCATACGAACTCCGTTTTTAGAGTTCTAGTACTCAAAACGACCGGCTCGTCGTCCTCTTCGAGACGAGCTATAGGTCTTGAGGTGCAGCATTCAGCAAGTGCTTTCTGTTTTCACTTATGTACTGGATTTTCTAGTCCCGAGCGGGAACTCGTGCCCAAAACGCGACCCGAGATCACCGCTTTGTGACACTTGGATGTTGTTGGATGTGTTGTTGGATGTTGTTGATGATGGGATTGTAATGGAGCTATGAAAGGGCATGGTCATGATGCCATTATGATTTGTAAAATGATAAAAGCATGAGTCATGCTTACACATGTAAGTGATCTTACCCTCATCCCATTTGTGAATTCCAATCACATACACTCACCATTGCATTCACTTTCATTTCCTAGTGAATCTAGCAATGTGTGAGGGTACCTTGGCATGGGTTGGAGAGGCCAAGGGGAGCATGTCATGAATCTACCATGCCGTGATTGCCTTGGAAAAGCGGTATGGTGGAGGATTAGGTACATTGGTGGTGAAGACATGGCCTCAACCTTCACCTTGGAGGAAAACTTGGTGAAGGGGTGAGAAGTGCTTGGCCGGGAGATCGGCAAGCATCAACGCGCTTCATCGACATCAAAGCCATACTTGAGCCAAAGCAAAGCAAAGCAAAGCGACAAACCTCTACATCGACTCAAGTTGCATCATGACAAAGGGGTGATGCCATATGGATTTGCATGCAAAAATGCTTTGTGGTTGATGCCTTGCAATGGTCAAAATGCTTTGTGGATTGATACCTTGCAATGGTCAAGTGGTTAATGATGATACAAATGCATGGGTAGATTGAGATTTGCAAGCAAAAGCGGGGAAGTTATGGCAAAATTTTTGCAAAAACTTGCCTAGTTGCAGTCAGGGCAGAACCCTAAATTTTAGGGTTTACAAAGATTATTCCAAATCTGTCCTTGATGATTCTTAATCTACACATCAAGACCTTTCTAACAAGCCGAAGATCTCTGAAATCGGAGAAGTTTGGAGCGGTCAAAGTCAAAGTTTGACTTTCAGCCGGGACAGTTGACTGGTCAAAGGCAGTTGACTTTTTCAAATCTGTTTTTGGGGATCCTTATTAGTCTCATCGAGAGCTTTCCAACGATATAAAGATCATCAAAATCTGATATCGTTTGGATAGTGAACTAAAAGTTGGGCCTCTATCGCAAACCCTAAAACAGAGAGTACTTGCACACCAGATTTTTCTTGCCCCAGGCATTCAGCTCCAAGATCTTATCATTACGGATCTATCGAGCTAAAGAGAAGCAAAATCGGACTTGTCTCCAAAGAGTTTTGGCATATTTGGTGATTTGGTCACATTTTGGAGCAAAACAGTGAGCTAGTTTGCAAGTGGGACCAAATTTCATGCATGGAAATGACTAGAGGGGGACAAAACAAAGGAGTTCGGAGTGAGCAAGATGCTAAGCAACCCGAACCATTAATGGCTAGTGGATCTTCTACAAGAGTTGGGGAGGATTCGACTTCAAATGCCACTAGTGATTCACAGCCATTGGAGACTTCTCAACCCATGGTGGGGACTACTCCGATCACGATGGACATGATGCTTAAAGCCATGGAGAGTATGTTCCAACGGGTTGAAGGTAACCTAGCTAGTCGGTAACAACAGTTTGGTGAGCAACTCATGGAACGCTTTGACAAGCGCCAACACTATCTTGGTGATATGATGCAGACGGGATTTAGAGACTTGGGTAATGCTATCAGTGGGTTGGCTTCTTCCAAGTCTAATCAAGAAGTGGATGACAATGTAATGGATAGTGCACACCATGAGTTCCGACATGAAAGATTGCCGCCTATGCATGAGGTAAACCATGGGAGACAGATGATGTCACACTCGTCTCAAGTGGATAAAGGAAAAAGGCCTATGGGTGATGCTTATCATGAGAAGTCAAACGCCAATGTTCCAAAAGCTACGTCCTTTATGCAGGATGCCAGAAGAAGTTATGAGCACAGAGGGCTAAAGGATGCATGTGATTGGGATTGGGAAGATGAGCAAATGCAAAGACACTTGGGTGAAGGAAGAGGATTTGATGATCCTAGAACACGGCAAAGAGGGCCAAGAATGCAGAATGACATGGATAAGACCGTGAAGGACAAAATCACATTCACAAAGTTCAAGGGAGAGTCAAACTCTATCGAAGACTTTGAAGAATGGGCAAACAAAATGGACCTCTACTTCGAGATCAGCCCGAGAAGTGAAATGTCAAAGGTTTACTTTGCTTCATTGCATTTGGAAGGCTTTGCTCATACTTGGTGGAGAAGGAAGCAATCACATGGTTATGTTATTTCTACTTGGGAAGCATTCAAGAATGACATGGCAGAGGAGTTTACTTCTCGAATGCAAAGGGATAACCACATTGTAGAATGGGACAAGATTGAACAAGTCACAACGGTGAAGGCCTATTCTCAAAAGTTTCTAAAACTTCTATTATACTTGGATGATTTTGATGAGCATTATCTAGTCGTCAAGTATATAAGGGATTTGAAGACTCCTATTGGTGGTGATGTCAAAGCTCAAGAGCCCGCAACTTTGAAGAAAGCAATGATGCTTGCAGAAATTCATGAGGAAAAATATATGTCAAAGTGGGCTAACAAAGGCAACACCAAGGGAGAAGTGGTTACAAGAACGGATTTGAGTTCTCATGCAAATGCAAATGCAAGGCCTAACCTTCCAAGGTTTCCTACCGTGTATGGTAGAGGGTCTAATAGACTTCCATTTAAACCACCATTTATGTCCAACAAAGCTACATACAATGAGTCCAAGCCAGCAAATGGGGGTTCAAAAAGCAAGGTTATCAAGGAGGACCGTTTGCATGAAATGAGGCTCAAAGGTCTATGTTTCAAATGTGGAGAAAAATGGAACAAGGATCACTTCAAAGTATGCAAATCCAAGGATATGTCCATAAGCTACATTATCACTGAGGACAATGCTAATCATGAGGAGGAGGAATTCCTTGAATGCAATGATGCCTTAGGATGGAGAGATCCTCATGAGGGTGGAGGTTCTCATGATGATGGTTTTGATGAAGAAAATCCCGAGTTTCCTTTTGATCCGGGTGGGAAACTAAAGTTTGCTCATGACAAAATGGATGATGGGATGCCTCTATGCGTGTGGGACGAAGACAATAGTGCACATACTACCTTGTGTACAATCTCTCATGATGCTTATGCGGGAAGTAAGGGTGCCAACACATTGAGATTGAAGATCAAGGTGAATGGGAGAACAGCATATGCACTCATTGATACTGGAAGCACGCATAGTTTTGTCAATAAAAGGTCTTTGAACACTCTCAAAATGCAACCAACTTCTTTACCAAACAAGCACATGGTGCAAGTGGCCAATGGTGATTCAATGAGTTGCAATATGAAGTGTCAAAGTACAGAATTGGAGTTGTCCAAGAACTACTCTTGCAAAGTTGATCTTTTGGTGATTGAGTTGGGACCAATTGACATAGTACTTGGATGTGATTGGATGTCCACTTTGAACTCTTTTACCATGAACTTACAAAAAAGTTTCATGAGTTTTGTGCATCATGGAAGGGTTATTACATTGAATGGAATGCAAGGGTCCAAGCTCTTCATGATCAATGCTACTCAAATGAAGAAAGAGTTCAAGAAAGAGGGCTATGTTTATGTACTACAGCTTTGCAAAGAGGAAGATAATAGCAAAAAGGATTGCATCGAACATGTGGACATGGTTAAGCTACTCAAGGATTATGAAGATGTGTTTACCATGCCAAAATCAATGCCGCCAAAGAGGAGTGTTGATCATGCTATTGATTTGGAACCAAATGCCAAACCAATCAACAAGCCTCCCTATCGTTTGTCAAAGGTTGAAAAGGAAGAGGTGGCAAAGCAAGTAAAAGAACTCATTGACATGGGATGGGTTGAACCAAGTCAATCTCCTTTTGCTTCTCCGGTGCTACTTGTGAAGAAAAAGGATGGTACTTTTCGCATGTGCATTGATTACCGTGATTTGAATAAGATCACCATCAAAAATCGATTTCCAATACCAAGGGTGGATGATCTTTTGGATGAGTTGAAGGGTGCCACATGCTTTTCAAAAATTGATTTGCGTTTCGGATACCATCAAATAAGGATGAAAAGTGGTGATGAGTTCAAAACAGCATTTCGTACAGAAAGGGGTCTTTACCAATTCATGGTTATGCCGTTTGGATTATGCAATGCACCGGCAACTTTTCAAGCATTGATGAACAAAGTGCTTCAACCTTTCCTCTACAAGTTTGTATTGGTCTTTTTCGACGACATACTTATCTATAGCAAGAATGAGGAAGTGCATTTGAAGCACGTGAAAGAGGTTTTGGAGGTCTTGAGGCAAAACAAGTTGTATGTTAAGGAGACAAAATGTACCTTCATGGCACATGAGGTGGAATATTTGGGTCACATTGTGAGCAAGGATGGCATTTGTGTGGATCCAAAGAAAGTGGAATGTATTAGGAATTGGCCGGTTCCTTCAAACACTACTCAATTGAGGGGATTTTTGGGGTTATCTTCATTCTATAGGCGCTTTATTGCCCACTATGCAGAAATTGCAGCCCCAATGACGGATAAATTGAAGAAGGAAACCTTCTTTTGGGATGCCATTGCCAACAAAAGCTTTGAAGATATGAAGAAGATGCTCACATCAGCACCTATTTTGGTATGTCCAGACTTCACCAAACCTTTCACAATAAGGGCGGATGCAAGTGGAAGAGGGATTGGTGCGGTACTTTACCAAGACCATGGAGTCATTGCTTATGAAAGTAGAAAGCTGAATGACAAAGAAAGAGAACTCCATGTGTATGAGCAAGAGATGATTGCTATACTCCATGCTATCAAGAAATGGCACCATTACTTATATGGGAGTCATTTTTATGTGAGAAGTGATCATAGGGTGCTGAAGTATTTCCTCACACAACCCAATTTGTCTCCTAAGCAAAGAAGGTGGGTAGCAACACTACAAAACTATGATTTTGAAATCACATACACAAAGGGCAAAGAAAATGTGGTTGCCGATTCCTTGTCTCGTATGTGGGCCTGCTCATTGTATGCTATTTCTGAGGTGCATAAAGATTGGATCATGGAGATACAAGAAGAGTACTTGTTTGATGAAGAAACCTCACAAATAGTGCAGAAATTACAGCAAGATGTATGTGAAGAGTTACCCCATTATGAGCTGAAAAATGGTCTCCTCTACTACAAAGGAAAAGTCTACTTGGTTCCTACTTCATCATTTATCAAGAAGATCATGGAAGAGATGCATTGTACTCCTATGGCTGGTCATTTGGGTGTCTACAAAACCTTTGATGCAATAAGGAAAAGTTTCTTTTGGAAGGGGATGTGGAAGAGCATTCATGCTTATGTAAGTGGGTGCCGGTCATGTCAATTGAACAAGGATCCTACACATAAACCGGGAGGTTTGCTTCAGCCATTGCCCATTCCCGAAGGCAAATGGAGTCATATATCAATGGATTTCATTACTAACCTTCCGCGCACAAAGAAAGGGTGGGACAGCTTGTATGTTGTGGTGGATAGATTGACCAAAGTGGCCCATTTCATTCCTTCCAAGGTCACATATTCAGCCCAAAATGTTGCCAAGCAATTTGTTGATGGGGTTTTCAAGTTGCATGGTATGCCGTCACAAATTGTGAGTGATCGCGATGTCAAATTCATGAGCACTTTTTGGAGAACATTGTTTGAATATATGGGAACCAAGCTTACTCCAAGCACCGCCTATCATCCCGAAACCGATGGTCAAACAGAAAGAGTAAACAAATGGGTGGAAACATATCTACGCCACTATTGTCATGATACTCAAAGCACATGGGATGATTGGTTACCTTTGGCTGAGTTTGCTTACAACTCAACATATCATGTGAGCATTGGCATGTCACCCTTTGAGGCTTTATATGGTTACAAGGTCAATTTGCCTATGTTGGTGGGTACATATGAGACTTCTAACCATAATGCCAAGGAGGAAGCTGAAAGGATGCAAGCTTTGTTGCAACAATGCAAAAGTAATTTGAAGGTTGCACAAGAGAAAATGAGACAATATGCCAATGTTCATCGAAGAGCATTGGAATTCAAACTGGGAGATTGGGTTCTTTTGAGAATACCAAAGTCAAGATATGCGTCTTTGAAGGGAAGCACAAACACCAAACTAGCTCATCGCTATTATGGTCCTTATCAAGTGATACGAAGAGTTGGGGAGGTTGCATATCAACTCTTACTTCCATCTACAACAAAGATTCATGATGTGTTTCATGTCTCTCACTTGAAAGGATATGTGGGTATGATCGATCAAATGGTTGATGAGTTACCTCCAATGAATGAAGAGGGAATGATTGAATACATTCCAGAAGCTATCTTGGGTACAAGGAAAAAGGTACTTCGCACTCGTACCTTGGTGGAGTATCTTGTTCAATGGAAGGGTTTACCTAAGGAAGAAGCTTCATGGCAACCTATTTCAGCATTGGAGGGATATGAAGCATTGATAGAGCAATATGGGTTGGTGTAAATTCAGCCAAATGGAACATTCTTCTCCGAATTTGGGGTATTCATTTGAGGTTTCGAGGACGAAACCATTGGGGAAGGGATGGTTTGTAAGAAAGCATTATGGGCCCAAGGCCATGGACAACTAGTAAGTAGGTGTGAACTCTTGGGTGGAGTATAAATACCAATGTAAATGGGATTATGGCTCATTCATAATGTTATCTATTCCAAGAATCAATGGTGAGCTTCTCCCGTGAGATGCTAAGTGGTGACTCCTTCATGAGCCACTCCCTTGGTGAGGGACTAACCCACCCCTGTTACTTTCTTTCATTGAGCCCTTATATATTTCTCTCTATTAGCTTCCTTAAGAATGGGCTCTCAAAGTCGTAGGAGCTGAAAGCTTGATAGGACTAGACTCCCCCCCACCACCCAACAGGCTCTTGTGAAGGAGGAGAGAAAAGAATAGCTTGTGAGCGAAAGAGAGAGTGGAGAGCATACCAATATGCAATAGCTGCAAGCGAGCCTAACACTCCTCCTCCTCTTCCCCTATCTCCTATTTTAGATAGTTGAACCCCCCCTTTTAGCTCGAAATGAGCCCATCACTTTTCCTCCACATGAACCCCCCCTTCCTCTTCCATATGAGCCCATCCCTTCTCCTCCACATGAACCATCCCCTCCTTATCCACATGAACCATCCCCTCCTTATCCACAAGAACCCACCCCTCCTTCACAAGTGCCCAAAGTGTGGATGGGAAAGAGCTATCAAAGTCCTCAGTGCATCCCGATCTTTGAAGCCTATTTTAAGGATCGCACACCTTTATCACAGTTTTTTATGCTTCATGCTTTGATCGAGCATCCCAACATGGTAGAGTGTAGGGAACTATCTTCTATTAGAGGTCGAAGAGAGAGAAGAGCTGCAGGGCATTGCTTTACAAGTGTGCGTCAATCCTATGCGGTTATCAAGAAGAGGAATAGTGAAAATGCTTTGGCTGCTCGAAGGGCTATTGTGGCACCTATAAGTAGATTTCAAATGGGGGGTAAGGTGAGTTCCACATCTCACATCCTTTCCATAGCACCACACACTTAGAGTAAGCTCTAGTAGAAGGCAAAGTTTGGATGCCAACGATGTTGGAGCATTGTGAGCAAGTAGTGTTTGTGCACCTAGGCATGATCGCCTAGTTGACGAAACCACTAGAGCCTTAATAAAAAGGTTTTGGGTGGAGAATTTCCGTGCCTTACCAGATTCCAAGAGAGCTTTACACAAGAGAGTTGCAAGAGGCGTGTTCATTGAGCACAACGCTTGCTTTCTTGAGATGACCCAAAAAATCGAGTTGTATTCCTAGTTTGTGGCATCATTTATAGACCTTAAAATTGGACAACTTAGGTTATTTGAGGGTGTAAGCCTTGGTTCATGAGGTACTCAACGAGAACGTGACACATGTCTATGTCACTACTATGTTAAGTTTTGGATTTTTTATAATGTGTTTTGTTCTCTTTTTGGGGATACAGAGTTGCCGCCCAATACTCATAAGTTCACCCACTCTCTGTTGTGTGAATGCCCGAATACTACCCTTTATCATAACCTTCGTTGTGTGTGGAGAGAGGTCACATCATGTGGATCACTTGCAAGTCTAGAGATGGTAGACCTAGATGCAAGTGATGAGGAGCTCGTGCGCGGTGGCAATGCTATGAGTATGTAGTGCATGAGCTCCAATGTAGTGGGGAGTCTAGGAGGTTGCAACTTATGGACAACCATACACCTCGTTCCAATTCACATCGACATTCAGGGAGAAGTGTACCCATACATTTGGCACACTCATTCTGCCCCCAAAAGGCAAGATAACCAGTTTCAAGCATACTTAGCGGAGTTTCCTGTTGCTGTGGTTATCTTTATGGTGGATTTTTCAAAGAGCTACACATTCGCACCTTTTCAAGAGATACAATAATAGTATTACTTCTCTGAGTAGGTATTCTATATTATTAACATTAATTTTATAATATCATTCAATATAGTGAGCTTTTCCCTCCCCTATCACGAGGTTGCTATTTTGGTACATATTAGAGCTATCGACATGAGAAAGCACATATAGATGGAGTGGAGAGCGTGCTCAGGGCCTGTGGGGTTATTCGAGAGTGTCATTTTTACATTAGTGATGATCACTCACATGAAGCACATTTTGTGCAACATTTCTTCCATCTTCATAAAGATGATTGTTTACGAGATCGTGGGGTCCATAGCAACAATGATGGATATGGTTTGATGGATGTGGAGCACAGTGTAAGTCTGCCATGATAGTTCTATTAGCTCTACAAGTAGTACTTATACTTTCTAAGAGGATTTCCATAGCTAAGGCTCAATATATATTATCTTTATAGAACACTAACAAAGATTTTTTTTTTTTTTTTATAGGTGGCATGTGTAGTCTAGTGAACCAGTATTTGGAGCTACTTTGAGATTGGTCACGAGAAGGGTGAGAATGATGGTGCATGCATGTGTGTGAAGCATGCTTTGTGACGTCATTAGTTTGTGACATGATTCAGAGCGGTTTAGAGATTCACTACGTGGTCGAGTGGTGTTCTCAACATTTTCATATGAGTGCATCCTCATCCTACTCGAGACGTGATGCCAGCATTTTTAGGAGCTTTTTTTTAATGTGTGGATGCTAGAAGTATCGACTACTTTGCCCCATATGATTGTGATATAGTAGTAGGCATCCTTGAATTGCATTCCATTATGAGTTCTGGCTTGAGCGATCCCACAATCTTCACATGACGATTTAAATGCTTTTTTAGAGCATGTGTAGATGGTGATTAGGCAGATTGTTCCAAGTCATAATGGGTAGATCGTTCGCTCTAGCAAGTGCTCACTCCCAAGCATCCTTCTGGCTAGTGCAGTCTTCAGAGCATGCTGGTCCTATACTCATGATAGACTATGACACACTGATAGATTTACTATAGGATGGTGGTGTATTTGTTGTTATTTTACCGATGAAGACAACAGTGATGTAGAGTACTATCTGTTGAGTTGCACTAGGTTAAAGTGCATTCTCAACCAGGATATAAGAGATGATCATGGGTTTTCTTTTGATGCCCACAACATGATTGTGGTAGGCCAATAATATTAGTAGGTTAGATGTCATCGATGGAGTCTTGAGATCTAGCAGTGGCAGTGGGAGTGAAAGTTAGAGGCATTTCAGTACTCTTATCTAGTTATTGTGGTCAAGCTTAGACTTGGTTGCATACTTAGTAGGAAACGTGGATCCAGACTGCATTTTTGCCATGAGAGTATTTTGGAGCATTTGAGAGATAACAGAGGATACTGAGTAGCTTGTTAAAATTACAGCAATGTGATGAGCTATGGTGGATCAAATGCTAGAATCAACATCATTAACAAAGTGATTAGATGATAATTAAGATGTGATTAGTAAGTGATTAGATGATAATTAAGATGTGATTAGTGAGTAATTAAGATATAATTAATGAGTAATTAAGATGTGATTAGTAAGTAATTAAGATGTGATTAGTGAGTAATTAACTAATAGCTTAATGTAGGCATGGATAATAAAAAACCAACAAATTCTCATTAGGCCAATGCTCAATTTATAAAGTTTACATCCAAGCATCTAATCCCTGATTCACTCCACCTCTTTTGCTTGATTCTCTCCACCTCTCCCAGAATATCTCCACACTTCCTAAATCTTCTCATGCTACCCTTTATTCTCTCCCAGTAGATTCTTCTCACCTTTTCACAGGTTCTCTCACATTTACAGATTCTCTTTTACAGCCTCTAGCCAAGGGCTTGTTCCCGCACACACCCTATTCACTTATATATTTCAACACCTCCCCTCAAGTGAATACTCCTAGCACACCCGGACTCTATACGAAGTTTCCCTCTTACTTGATAGTCCGCGAACAGTGCCCAGCCTCTAGCCAAGGGCTTGTTCCCGCACACACCCTATTCACTTATATATTTCAACACCTCCCCTCAAGTGAATACTCCTAGCACACCTGGACCCTATACCAAGTTTCCCTCTTACTTGATAGTCCGCGACTAGTGCTTAGCACACCTCCCCTCAAGTGAACTTAGCACACCTGGACCCTATACCAAGTTTCTCTCTTACTTGATAGTGCGCGCGACTAGTGCCTCAAGTCCCTAAACTCATAGTCCTTGACACTCTCTCTCTCTATGTGTCAAAGGCTACTACAAGTGCCCGCGACCTTGACTAAAGTGCTCACACATACATCTACCACGTGGCCTACATCATTGGTAGCTCTTAAATTGGGTCGTGGGATCTCTCTCTCTCTTTCTCTCAGAGATTTTCACATGGCTCCTCACTCTTTGGAGCCTCACATCTTCTCTTGTCTTCAGTCTTCTTATCGTGGGGCAGCTTCTCTCCATGCATCCATGTCTTTCTCTTCTTTCAGTCTTCTTGTTGTGGCAGCTTCTCTTCTCGTGTCCATGTCTTTCTTCAATGCTTCCTCTAGCTTTTCTTCTTGGTGTGGATCCTCCTCTTGGAAAGAGATGTTCTTCTTCTTTTTCATGACTGGGACCATGAGCTTATTCATCAGTTCTTGTTGCTTCATGTGAGCAACATGTTTAAATGTTTTTTTTTATAGTTCTTTTGGGCTTTTGATGTTTATCTTGTATCATTATGCAATGCAAACCCAAATCTATGTGAGAGATCTTACCTCTTGCCTTATTCTGGACAAGGACAGTGTCTGATCCTATTTTTACACTGATGTAATGTGCCCAATACATAATACATATAGCATTCATTCTTATGCACATTCTCAAATACAACTCTGACTGTGAATAATCTTGAATTTGAGTGTAATTTACAAGCATTAATCAAGGATTAAATACAAAATGATGATTATCATAAATTTATCAGCATAATTTTACCAAAAATTACATTAAATCAAGGATAACCAATTTGTACGGAATGGTTGGAGTATCAAACCAACTCCGAATTACAATCTAAAGCTATAGAGATCTGTATCAGATACCTAATGGTTAATTTGAACCCTCAATTGCATCAAAATACAATGATTAACATTGATTAATAAATTAATCCTCTGTTTTGTGTACAAGAAATAGAGTATGCGGGGAGCCCAGATCTGAGGTCTTAAGAGTTCAAATGAGCTCAAACCCTTTCAAAGCCATCAATAGCAATTAGTCTAACAGAGGATTAAGTCAAAAAACATAAAATTTTTTCAAACATTGAATGCTTAATCTCTGTTTTACCAAAGTCACCTGCAGATTTGATGAAGAGGATAGACTTGATCAAATCAAATTCTGACTTCACCAGCTTGTAGAGCATGCTTGAAAACCCTCGGGGCTAAGAGGAATTAGAACCATTTGATCTGGAGCAACAGAAATATCAAATTCACCTCAGAAAAATGATGCCTCCTAATTCGTGATTTTTTACAGTTTGCGTTGGCGGTTTGCGCTTCTGATTAGCTTGGCTGGAGCGTAGGTGAGTTAGCTATGTTGGGCTAGAAGGGTTTGGGCTAATTTGATGTGTGTAAGGAGATAGAGCTCCTCCACTGGCTGGGGATGCAGAGATTAGTTGAAAAAGAGGAAAAATATTAATTAACTATTAATCTTAATTAATAAAATAATTACAAGATAATGGACTCACAAATTGATGGATTCTAGACTAAGCTCTGATACCATGTTAAAATTACAGCAATGTGATGAGCTATGGTGGATCAAATGCTAGAATCAACATCATTAATAAAGTAATTAGATAATAATTAAGTGAGTAATTAACTAATAGCTTAATGTAAGCATGGATAATCAAAAACCAACAAATTCTCATTAGGCCAATGCCTCAATTTATAGAGTTTACATCCAAGCATCTAATCCAAGCATCTAATCCCTGATTCATTCCACCTCTTTTGCTTGATTCTCTCCACCTCTCCCAGAATATCTCCACACTTCCTAAATCTTCTCATGCTACCCTTTATTCTCTCCTAGTAGATTCTTCTCACCTTTTCACAGGTTCTCTCACATTTACAGATTCTCTTTTACAGCCTCTAGCCAAGGACTTGTTCCCGCACACACCTTATTCACTTATATATTTCAACATAGCTCTCCGTCATTGTACTTTCTTTTCAGTTCCTATTTTATGATGTTGATATTTCTTTCAATCTTGATTTTAGCATTGTACTATATGTCCATTTGGACTATTCTACATGATTATTTATGTTCTTATGATCATGGCTCCAACCTAGTGCACATGTCTTTTGCATTTGTAATCTATTGCTCTAAAAATTTCTAATTGTTATTAATTTCAAAGTTTCATTGTAAGATAAAATAGTTATTCTATTTGAAAATTGTTAGTTAATTTATCAAAAATCTCACTCTTCTACATAAATTTCTGCATTGGATCCCATTTGACTAACCAAACATCAATTGATAGTGATGAAACTTAGTGCTTTAAGAGGCTAGGCCATCATACCCAAACGTCATCCAATGGTGATGAAACTTTGTAGACATGAGGGTGGACATCGTCTCATATGCCTACAAAGTTTCATTACCATTAGACAATGTTTGGTTGGTTAAGTGGGACCCAGTTCCTAAAATTGAAGTCTCTTAATGCTCGAGGCTAGGAAAAATCCCACTCTTCCACATGCCGTCATTGCCAAACTTCGCTCGATGGTGATGATGAAACTTTGTAGGTATGGGAGGTGGGCCTATCCCCACATGCCATCATACCGAAACATCACTCAATGGTGGCAATAAAACTTTGTAAGAATAGGAGGTAGGTCTAGCCCCACATGCCTACAAAGTTTCATCACCATTGGGTGATGTTTGGTTGGTCAAGTGAGGCCCAGTGTTGCCCAAAATTGAAGTCTCTTAGTGATCAAGAGGCTAGGTAAAATTCCGCTCTTCCACATGCCATCATAACCAAACATCGTCCAATGGCAATGAAACTTTGCAAGAATGGGAGGTGGGCCTAGCCCCACATTCCTACAAAGTTTCATCACCATCGAGTAACGTTTAGTTGGTGGTCAAGTGGGACCCACTGCCTAAATTTGAAGTCTGAGGCTAGGAAAGATCTAGCTCTTCTACATGTCATTATACCCAAATGTCATTTGATGTGTCGATAAAACTTTACAAGCATGGGGGTTGGAGCTAGCCCCATATGTTTATATAGTTTCATCACCATTGGATGATATTTGGGTATGATGGCATGTGGGAGAGCGAGATTTTTCCAAGCCTTCCAAGCACAACAAGACTTCAAATTTGGGTAATTGGGTTCCACTTGACCAATCAAATGTTGGCTGATAGTGACGACACTTTGTAGGCATGTGGGACTAGGCCCATTCCACATATCTACAAAGATTCATCACCATCAGATGACGTTTGAGTATGATGGCATGTGAAAGAGGGGGATTTTTCCTAGCCCCTCAAGTACTAAGAGAATTCAAATTTAGACACTGGACCCCACTTGACCATCCAAACCCGATGGTGATGAAACTTTGCAGGCAGTTGGATATGATGGCATGTGGAAGAGCGAGATTTTTCCTAGCCTCTTGAACACTAAGAGACTTCAATTTTAGGCAGCACTAGCCCCACTTGACCAACCAAACATCACCCGATGGGGATAAGACTTTGCAAGCATGTGAGACTAGGCCCACCCCCCACCCACCCCCCATTCCTCCAAATTTTTATCACCATCGGATGACGTTTGTGTATGATATCATGTGGAAGAGCGAGATTTTTCCTAGCCTCTCAAGAATTGAGAGACTTTAATTTGGGCATTGGGCCCCACTTGACTAACCAAATGTCGATCGATGGTGATGAAACTTTGTGGGCACGTGGGACTAGGTCCACTCCCCATGCCTACAAAGCCGATGGCGATGAACTACGTTGGGTATGATGGCATGTGAAAGTGGGATTTTTCCTAACCTCTCGAACACACTGACTTTAATTTTGGACACTAGACTCCACTTGACTAACCAAATGTCGAATCTATGGCATGGCTGCTTTGGTCACTTAAATTTTGACATATTTTGTTGTGCGTTAAAAGCCAAGAGATGACGTCCGAGTTGCCAAAGCTTGATACTCTTGTGAAACATGTATGTAGGGTGCATTTTAGGCAAGGAACCCTGTGCATCATTCTAAAAAGAGAGATCAATAAAGAATGTTAAAAAATAATCGCTTATACATAGTGATGTATGTGGCCCTATGAGGACACCATTGATTAGAGTATATCTCAAATTTGCAACTTTTATTGATGACTACTCTAAGCACACCTAGGTGTATTCATTGAAAGAAAAGTCATGAGACTCATGCATAATTAGACAACTTATTTCTATGGTTAAAAGTTTATTTGCATGTAAAGTTGACACCCTTTATATAGATGGAGTGGGAGAGTATATGTTAAATGCGTTTCATGCATATATAGCTAAAAGGGACATAAAACATTAATGCATAGTGCCTTACACACTTCAACAAAATGAAGTGGTTGAGAGGAAGAATAGATCTCTCTTAAAGATAACATGTTGCATTTTAAAAAAAAGATTTACCTCATGTTTTTTGGTTGGAGACACTTATATATGCCGCTAAAGTTTAAATAGATGCTCACCAAGGCCTTGCAGACAAATATTCTTGTGAAGCCTAGAATGGTAAGAAACACTCTATGGCTCATTTGGGTGTTTTTGGCTACTTGTTTATGCTCTTGTACTGAGCAACACAACATAATACTTTAGATGATAGACATAAAATGCATTTTTGTGAGATATAATCTGAAAAGTGAAAAGTAAAGAACCACAAGGCAAATTTTGGTTAGTAGTGATGTTGTCTTTGTTAAGAACTCAATTTAACCCATGATTTTATGTTTAAAAAAATCACCCACATATGCTCACATAACATCTTTCATACACTCCTACCTTTGAACAATGCCGAGTAAACCCTATATGAAGTAAATGAATTCTCAATAAGATGATGTAAATCAACTCATTCCAATTGAAAATCAAGTCAAATCTCAATCCATAAGTCAACCTATTGATGAGACAATCGTGAATGATGATGATACAATGAATGAGAAAATGGCAACCATATAAACATCTAAGTGTCAAAATGGTTGGTTTGGACATTGCGTGAGAGCAAATTAACTACTCCTTCGCCTAGTAGAACATGTGTAAGTTCTTATCATGCATCTTAGCATAAATCCTTTCATGGATTATACTTTCATTGCCAATATATACAATGAAGAACCTACTTTCTTTGGAAAATGATCACTGAATGCAAGCCATACAAGATGAGGACGACTCAATTCTAAAAAATAACACTTGTAAATATTTGCTTTATGGTAAAAATGCCATTGGTATGAAATAGATTTAGAAGCTTAAGTATACAGTTAATAATATTAACCGCTATAAGACAAAGCTTGTTGCAAAGAATACTGTACATAAGAGGGGTATATAGATTATGAAGAGAAGGGCATAGATTATGATGAAACGTTTGGATTGTTGCAAACTCAGGGTGTCCTATCATCCCAAAGATGTGACAAGCACCTCTTGCAAAAAATTACCAACTGCATACGTATATAGGCAAATCACAACATGCCACCCGTCCAATAAGCCTCGCTTGGATACCTCAGTCAAGGGGGCATCCAGGTTTGACAACATGCAACAATTTTAGTTGCTAGCTACGGAATTTTATAATCTCAATTTTGCAAAATTAATGCATTTCAGGGCTCGGAAATGCCCGTAAATTACGACTTTTTTTTTTTCAAAATTACGGCATTTAAGTCGTATATTGTGTCAATTTATGCAGTCTATGTGAAAAAGGGCAAACCAAATTTTACCGGCGTCGTTAACGAGTGAAATTCAGGCTTTGCGCAACGGTGACGACTCTTTGGTGTAGAAAAGCATGCATGCCTGAGTCAGCCTCAGCATCTCGGGACTCGGGCGGCAAGCTGACGTCGGCACTGACGGTGCCGGACGGCCGGTCAGTCGCGGACGGACGGACGGACGCTGGTCACGGACCGTCGAGAGTTGGAAACGTTCGAATGTTGGGAAGCCGGGAGCAATGATGAGTCCGCATCCACGTCTATATACCGTACAACATCCCTACACGCTGGCACACCCATATAAATAATAATATAATCAATTTAGAATCTGGCTCACGGTTTTTTTTTTTAATAATTATTTATCCAAACGCCAAAATCGCAGAATTTATTCAAAATACAGGCACGCAATTTCGAAAATGTAGACGTGGAAAAAAGAAGTAATTACGGTATTCGTCACTTTCTCGGAGTTTATATGAACTCGTTACAAGGCAAGATTAACTCGCTAACCGTCATTAACCAGGATAATCCTCCATCTTAACGCAAGATTTCAGAGTGTAAACAGGGGAAGAGCTTGTGTTGCAGCTGCTGCCGGCCAGTGAGACAGGCTTGGATTCAGCCATGCTTCGTTCCTCCGTCTGCATTAAGTAATCCTCAATGCTAAGTTGAGGCAAATTAACCAAGCTATGATAATTAATCTTACCGTCGAGGCAAACCTTAGGAGCTTTAATGGAAGGTGATGATATTGCTGTGGTGGAGATGACGGTGGTTAAGGAGGGGTCTGCGGACTGTATAGAGAAATTAGTGCGTGCTTTTGAGCCTCTAAGCTTCCTAGCAGCTGCATCATAAGCCCTGGCGGCATCTTCAGCTGTATCAAAAGTCCCTAACCAATGCCTGCATCTCCCTATCCTATCCCTTATCTCTGCAGACCACCTCCCCCATGGCCTCTTCCTAACCCCCCTAAACACCCTGTCCCCATTGCCCTTGCCACCCCCATCATTGCTTGCCTTCACAGTAACATCACTTGAGCTAGAACATGAAGAAGCTGTCTTACAAACCATGTCTTCTCTCCCACTTGCTATCGTTCCAACAGGTGAAAACTGAGCTTGTGTTTGAGCGACTGTTGTGAGAACAGCATTCATCTCCGAGCCCTTCAAGCTTGTAGTCGGAGTTGCAGGTGCTGATGCAGCGGTGTCATGATTCACGCCATAGAGAACATGCTGGCCAACAATGGCTGCAAGTCCTTCAAGGACCATGTGAGGGTGATCACACTTGGCTCCATATCTTGAATCCAACAGCATTTTTGACGATGGACCTTGGTGTGACGATAGCTCTTCAATCTCTTGTGGGCAAGAGGAGGGCTCCCCAAGAGAGGAAGGCATCCTAGAGCTGGTATCAGAGAGGCCGGTTCTGCAAAGGCTGATCAAAGAGGAGCAGGCTCTGCTGCTGCTATAAGTGTGCTGCGAAGGGCTCAAAGGGGCGGGCACCACAGCAAGATCACCTAAGCTTAAGCTTCCCTTCTGCTTAGGTGAGCTAGAAGAGAAGATATCATGGAGAGCCATATTGAAAGAGAAGCCAATAAGCCACAGAATCAACAATAATAGGCTGCCTAAAACACGACCAAGAGCAAGAGAGAGCGCCTTGGGACGGGGAGCTGCCTCACACTCGTCATGCGTGTCGAGCGTGTGTGTATTTGAGTGGTTCGTGTGAGCGTTGCTGCACACGTACACATTTTCGTACGCGGCTGTGCAGGGTCTGTCCTCGCCCGCACCACCTAGGCACCACGCATTCTACCTAGTTTCATGCATGTGACAAGACCTCTTCTTGGAAGTTGGGCCTATAAATTTGATTGAATGGGAGAACACAGCAAGGTCCGGACGCATCGCTCAAGCATAAAATTGTATGTTGTATATTTTATATGTATAGGTAAATAACTTTAAATATATCATTATCATTATATGTACAGTAGACATTTGTGTGTGTTTGCATGCTTGTAATACGTACATATATTTGTATATGTAAGTACACACATAGACATGTATCTCAATATGTGTTGTTGCATGCTTGTAAGTACATAAATACATATATATGTATTATGTATCAATGATATGCATGTATTCACATGTGCCTGTGCGTGTGCTTGTGCATATGCATGTATGCATGCATGCGTGCATGTGTGTGTGTGTGTGTGAGAGAGAGAGAGAGAAAAACCCATGTCCATCAGGCAAAGATAAGTAGGTTGACTAATTGCCAAGCGCGATAAGTCAATTAAATAATAAGATATGTGGAACATTTATGATCCCTTCATCCACCTCACGTTTGACCTTTGGATAATCTAAATCTCTAGGTGCTTTGACCTTCACTTTGGAGGTCTTCTCATAAAAAAAGTCTGATTATGACTTTCCATAGAAGTAGAAAGTGTGCTCATCCATGAACCACCCTCCAACACTCGAGAAGGAGCTTCACCTCCACTTCTTGATCCTTAGTACATTGAGTCGATCTTCATATTCAATCATGTCTTGTGATTTTGTAAAACTAGAAAGTCATGATGTCTAAACCAACCAAACTTGTTGGGTTCTTAATTGCCTTATATTCCTCTTTTCTAGGTTGCATTAATTCGGGTGTATTTTATTAAAAAATGAATTTGAGGTTAAATAACATAATTTTAAAAATTATTCCTCATATGGAAAATTTGCCTAGATTCTATTGTACGATATAATCTATGGTATAATAAAATTTTATTCTACAAAAGAATTACCCCGCTTATATAAAGGTGGCCCCTCCTTCGATTTTATCGCACAATAGGGTGGATGCATACAAGGCAGATTTTGGCAAACACTCTCCTTGGCCTCTCCAACCAAATGTCAAGGTACCCTCACCATATAACTAGCTTTCTAATGGTGAAAGAATCAATGGAAAGCATGGAGATGGATGAGAGGCACATACCGATGGCATTTATAAAAACATGCGAAATCATTACAACACATGGATCCAATAGCCTTAAGCTTTCCCAAATGGTTCTGGTACAAAGCCCCTCACCATGGGCTCAAGAAATACATGGAAGGCATCCAAATTAAAACATGTGCCATATCCACCATAATGAATCCAATGTGTCAATACATAGCATGTGATAGCTAATGATGGCAACAATACATCCCATTAGTTTACAATCATGCATGGTACCCTCACCACATAACTATCTTTCTAATGGTGCAAGAATCAATGGAAAGCATAGAAATGGATGAGAGCATAAGGCACATACTGATGGCATTTATAAAACATTCCAAATCATTACAACACATGGATCCAATAGCCTTATGCTTTCCCAAATGGTTCCCTCATCATGGGCTCAAGAAATACATGGAAAGCATCCAAATTAAAACATGTGCCATATCCATCATAATGAATCCAATGTGTCAATACATAGTATGTGATAGCTAATGATGGCAACAACACATCCCCTTAGTTTACAATCATGTATATAGCATCTCCAATAGCATGTATAGAACCATCGAAACCAACCACCAATACTTGCTAATAGATTGCAATAGCTCTAAAAACCATAACTAAAGTTGATCATCAATAGCATATTGAAGCCATTTTAAATGCACAAGGTCCATAATGTTGCTTCCCATTATTGTTTAGCAATTTGATTAACATGTAATCAAGGCTTAGTCCATGAGATTTGATATGAGAATTAACTCTTGTTTATTGGGAATTATATTTCTTATTTCATATCGGGGACGCTCGTGTGTCTAACATGCCTATTAGTACATGTCATTTGATTTTTATGGTTGCCTATATCTCATGACGATGTTGGGATTAATTGATGTGTTCAATTAATTGTTTAACTAACGTGGATTGTGTCTGAGTATAGGTACTGAGATGTGTGAGGGTACCGATTTAGGTGTCACATGGCATGAGATGTGTGAGGGTACTGATTCAGGTGTCGTATGGATGGTGGATTGAGTGGTGGCATGAAGATGGAAATCATTTGCTCATTATGTATTATAATTTTGTGTCATCTATAGCCTTTCGTGTGGCTAGGTTATTTTATATCATCTATAGCCTTTCATGTGGCTAGGATATTTTATATCATCTATAGCCTTTCGTGTGGCTAGGTTATTTTATATCATCTATAGCCTTTCATGTGGCTAGGATATTTTATGTGCGAGTGTGCACCTCGTGCACACAAGGTTATTTCATGTGTAAAGGCCCATTAGCATTTATATTTGGGCAAAGGTTTTGGTATGTACAAACCTTAGGAACTTTGATATGGCTATTAATATATAAAGCAAAGCCCAAAAGTGGGAAAATCAATTCCAAATTGTACGCACGACTATTATTAGCTACTTGGGCTATTTTTATTGAATACAATTCTCTAAATACTCAAGCCATGGAAGTGCCAAGCTACACGCTTGAGGGGGAAGATTGCACCCAATCTTATCTTGTGTGGTGAAGTACCTTCTACTCTATCTCTTGTTGCAAATTTATTTCATGTGTACTTTAGTCTATTTGTATTCATACTATTCTTTATCAAGTATTTTAAGATCCCATGACAAGTTTAAGGTTTCTTGAAGGAAAACCCTCAATCTTGATTATGGATTCAAGTAACTCAAGAAATCAATCAACTAATGCAAGAAAATGTGTATAGACAAGCATGAAGAAGAATATTATTGAAACAATTTTTTCAAATTTGTGGTAGAATCTCCAATTTTTCATGAGAAACCCTAATGTGCAAAAAATTGAAAGATTGAAGCATTGAAGAGAGTAATGTCTTGCTTACACATTAGAGAATGTTTCCCAAGCATTTGAGTAGTCAATGTGTGAAACTTGAGGCTTCCAAACACCATGAAGAAGGGAAAAATGGCTGCATCCTCACAGCCAAAAAGCATGCATATTATAGCTTCCAAGAGAGCTTAAAATGGAGCCATACTATGCCTTAACCAAGTACTTAAGCTATGGCAAGTATTGAGTGGCCAATGTATGATTATTGAAGCTCCAAAACACCATGGAGAAGAGCAAAAAACAACGTAGCCTAACGATGCATATTCATGAGCAAAACACTACTATAGAAGCTGGAATAAATGGTAACATGGAGTCTAAGACATGGGTGAAGGTGACCATTCAAGATCACCATAGCCATCTTCTTGATCAAGAAAATCAAGAATATGCTAGAAATGGATCAAAGGCATGAGCTCTGATACTAATGAAAGAAAGGAGGAAGGGGATGACTCGTTAACGTGGAGTCGAGAACAAGGGACATCGTTTACATGGAGTCCAAGACATGGGTGAAGGTCACCCCATGGAAGCTTGGGCATGAGCATCCCCAAGAAGACATATATGATAAAAAAGGTACAATGCCCCCATGAGCCATATGTCTAATATAGCCCAAGGTCCCCAAAATGTACACATGTAAATGAACCTAAGCCCAAGTGCCTAGGCCCCATCCCCCATGTGCATGTGCATGTGCATACCAAAATTTTTTGGTATGAGTTTTTAATTAGGTGTAAGTGAATGGATATTTTTTTGGTATATGTTTTTAATTAGGTGCAGGCGCTCATTACGTGCCCACATTCGAAATTTTGGAAGATAGCTTTTAATTAGCCATCTCCCAGTGCGTGTGCCATAGCCAGTGCTTTTTGGTTTCCCTCTCTCCCTCTCTGTGCCTGAACCCAAGGACACCATAGCCACAGTGTTCTCTCTCTCTCTCTCTCTCTCTCTCTCTCTCTCTCTCTCTCTCTCTCTTTCTCTCTCTCTCTCTCACTCTCTATCTTCTGGTCATTGTGGTTATACCTATAATGGATTCATCTTCCCCTTTCAATTTGACCACTTGCAACAATAACAGTGATATTTTGGTTATGGATATGGTATCATCATCGATTATCAATTGGATCGCAAGCAATGGTCATGAAGATACGCAAGCAATGGTCATGAAGATATTGAACATCTAGCTGTGTAACAACCGTGATGATGAAGGAATAGTTGCCAATGTCAGCACATCTGAGACCCTTCAGATGCTGGTGGGCAATGCAAGTGCAAGATCCACAGTCTCCAAGCGAAATTTACGACACCTAGCCTTGCAATTGGTTCAATATTTCCAACGCAGAACTCATGGTCTGGATTTAGAAGCAAGGAGTGACATTCTTTCAAGATTTTTATAGCACCCACACTTGAGAGAAGTGACGACTACATCTTCCATTAATGAGGGTGTGTCTGCAGTCATCATCAAAAACCTTAGGCAATCTTTGACACATATCAAAGAAGGACAGAGCAAAGACAAATTGGCTTCTAGAAGAGTAGCACTTCATATGATTGCAAACTTGGATAACACAAACAATAAGAGGCCTAGGGATAGGAAAATTGCAGATGCTCTTGGCGTTCATCCATGCAATATGAAGAAGCATAGAGTGGACATCCATGACTTGGCATTTTGATGGGCTAATGGAGTGCGAAAACCTAGAAATGATTGTTTGAGCCCAGAAGTTATGGAGTGAGTCCTTTAGTTTTGGAAGTTCAACACTCGCGGTGTCGCCCAACAAGAAGGATATATGCTTGAGGAGAGTCAGAGTGCAAAAATACAAAACCCACCCTTTGCATTTGCTTGAGATGACATAGGTAATTTCTTTTCAAGTTTTGGTATTGTGCATCTAGTATTAGATCTGTGCATTAGTGTTATTAGAAATGAAATAACAAAACTACTAAATTGTATCTTCTTTATAGGACTATAATAGTATAGTAATACAGTACTGTATTGCAGGCTATAATACTCCTCTATGCTCATTTCTATCCCAAGAAATGTAGTCCAAGAACTATAGTGTGCTTTGTTATCTAAGTTATGTGTACTTGTTATGGATCACCCTAACCATCCTTGAAACATATCCAAAAAGAGATTGCCTGGTGAACCGTAACTATCGTGAGGATCTTTCCAATGGCTGAGCTCGTAACCCTTGAGGTCTCCAAGCTCTACAACTCCTTGAGAAGCAATTCCACCGCGTCTCCCCCCGCGAGTGTTGTCACACCGCTGCGTTGCACTACAAGTCCTCGTCCCTCCTCTCACCTCACTTCACTCACACACACTCACTAGCATGCATTAGGGAGAGAGATTAGCAAGAGGATTAGCAAGAGCATGACTCAATTGCACAATGGGAGAGTATGTTGTATTATGAGAGAAATTTGCATAGTACTATACTGTACTTTAATACGTTCCCACTGCACAGTACTGTCTCAAGTATCTATGTCCATGTACTATATTATGCTATGTTCTCTACCTTGTAGTGTACCTTATGCACAATACTATAAATATAGTACTACAGTACTATAGTACTGTAATGTATAGTATTGTAGTACTATACTATAGTACAAAATGTTCCCTTTACACAGTACAATCCCAAGGATTTTTTCCATTTACTTCATTTTGCTATACATTTTGAAAATTTCTCTACCTTATGTATGGCTGATAAACATGTTATGTACGGTTCTATGTTGTGTGGCTAGACTTTGACATATGGTTTGTTGATTTTTGCAGAAGGAGTTTTTTGGGCGTTTCAAGGAGGAGCATCTTGAATGTGAAATTGAGCTTCGTGCTTTTCAAAAGTTGAAGCCATTCTTTGAAAAAGCTTAAGGAGAGAAATACATGTTGTTGTGTCTATCATGTACGCATTGATTTGTTGTTGGCTAGTGTAAATCAGATGCGGTGTGATAATCTAACTTCGCATACAAAGGATTGCAATTGTGCATGTAGGGTTTGTCGACCCTATCAAGAAACATATTGTGCTACAAAGAGAAGTACGTTGTTTAAATCGATGAAAGAGTTATGGGCTTCTGCAGTATGTCCAAAAAGGAAGGTGAATATCAATGGTACTGGTTGTCGTGCTTGTTGGGTAAGTGCAAACAATGTGCTTTTTCCTAGTGAGCAATTAGATTCCAATGGAGCACTTGTTAAATGGAGGACTTATGAGTATGTTGCCCTTCCACTGAAGAAGAATGGAGTTGATAAGAAGAGAATCAACATGGTGTACAAAGAAACAAGTCCGTCCGCACTACTACAATAAATTCAACATCATCTGAAGTTCTTTATTGCACATAACTTTAGAGTCAATGGCACCACAACCAATACAAAGAATGCATGGCAAAAAACATGCCGGATGACGTAGTGGTCTCGGTCATGGATTTGCCAAAAATTACACCTTCAAGGTCCAGAATGAAATTCAATCCATGCATCAGCATAGCGCGTAGGCATGAAGGAGGTGAAACAAAAAAGCAGTCAGTGTTCTACATATCTGATAACAAGAAACATGATACTTTGTTTGTGCAGCGTTGCTTTCTCCTACATCATAGATAGATTGAAGAGATGGGATTGAATGTCAAGCCTCACTGGGTTTGGTCCGATGGTGCTGCGTTCCAATTCAAAGCCGCAATTCAAAGCCGCACGACCTTTCTACTTTGTGGCTAGGTTTGTCAAATTCTTTCTCACTATAATATAAGATGAGGTTGTTGCATTCAAGGTATTGGGTGAATGTACTGTAAGGTTGCTGCATATAAACTATATCCAGAGTCCCAGTTATGTATCCATAGTACTCACACAATACTTACTCATACAATACTTATTTAGTACTCTTACAGGTCTCACACAATACTTACTCTTACTGTGAGATCCCACTGCCCCCCTTTGCGGATTCCCGGATGGTAGCACAGCGGGAGTAGCTTCCTCTTGCACGGGGCAGGGTTTCCCACTTGGGGCCTTGCCCTCGAATGTCTAGGCACGAGACTAAGCTGGCAGTCATTCCAAAAACCAAAACCGAGAAAATTTCCCATGCTCGGAAAGCGGGGACGATTCCACCATTTTGACTTTCTTAACGAATTTTTCTAACGAAGTCAATGCTGATCTAACCTTTATCTGAATAAACCAGATAGAAGGGAAACAATAACAGACTTAACTTGAAGGAATCAATGCTTTTTTCCTAAATTGAATTAGGCACAGCCGTTGATCTATTCATTTGAGAAGTCTCCAGGCTTTAATTAACTAGTCGAGTTCTAAGCATAATCCTATTAATCAATTTTATTATTAAAACTCTACTGATTCTAGCCTAACCCCATCCGACCCATGAGTTAGCCACCGCCCAACCACTGGAATAGTAGAACCAGACAAGTACTCACCCACCCATAATTGAAAGCCTTTCTTAACTTATGCTTTAGAAAACAGATACTCACACACTCCTCTTTAAACTTTAATTTATAAAACAATCCATTGACAAACAAATACTGGGTACAGATGTCACAACTCAAAATTTCCATTCAATTCTTGTTTCTCACAAAATAGTATCACTCTGGACTCTCCATTGAGACCAGCAGGTCAACAACGAGATCCAGTAACAGATTACAATAAGTTTCTCGTCATCATACATATATATCTTCCACGACATACGCATGGGTGTCCTCGACACCGCGAGCCCGTGCATCGCCTGGTCAGAACCCTCCAGGATCCTCCGTAGGTGTCCTGGCACTTCACTTAGGGACCGCTTCGTCGGCCCTCGTCCATCGTACCGGAAGTGCACCATTTTAACCATTCCGAGGCTGGTCAAGACCTGGACAAGCTTTTCCGCGTGAGCCATCCTTTGAACACTTCCCTTAGAACACACATATACCAAATGCTCCCTCCAACATTCTGGCGTAAGACAGTCCTTTATATTAAGAAAACAGGGTTTCTATGCAAGTTTTCAATTTTGATTTTCTTTTGAATACAATGAGTATATCTTAAATCCGTATCCCAAGACTTCTAGATCACAGGTCTGGATTCCCAAGCAGAATTCCCTGAATTCTAAATTCTTGATCCTCATATCAAAATCAAAGGTCTCAACTTAGTTCCAATTTCGATGGGTGATTTGAGTGTAGATTACTGAACTGGTCACATCGTCATTACGTCTTGGGGTCATAGTCTGATTCAGGATTTGTGTCTGGAAAGGTTCTCCCTGAATTATCTTTCTTGAAACTGACGAAGGAGTTACGTCTTGGTCATAGTCTGATTCAGGATTTGTGTCTGGAAAGGTTCTCCCTGAATTATCTTTCTCGAAGGTAATATTTCAATTACTACTTTATTGAATTCAAAAACTAAACACGAATTCCTATGAGGAATAAATTAGTCAGTTATCTAAATTCAGACTTCGATAGTTTTTCTGAATTTTCTCATTACCATCCTAGAGAATATAAAATGGTATAATTTTCCTTCATTGAGTATTTACTTATTCATTTTTCCAATATTCATGGGATTTAAACATAGGATTAAAGTGAACTCTTATTTTGAAATTATTCTTTTATGTATCTATTTATGCATAAAAATCCATTTTGATGAAAGTAACACTTTTATAATTAAAAAATATTCTTATATGCATTAAAATCAATAATGATGAAAGTAACACTTTTATAATAAAAAAGTTATTCTTTTATGCATCTATTTATGCATAAAAATCCATTTTGATGAAAGTAACACTTTTATAATTTAAAAAAATCTTTAATACATCCTTTTATGCATAAAATCAATAATGATGAAAGTAATACTTTTATAATAAAAACATTATTCTTTTATGCATCTATTTATGCATAAAAATCCATTTTGATGAAAGTAACACTTTTATAATAAAAAAAATTCTTTTATGCATAAAAATCAATAATGATGAAAGTAACACTTTTATAATAAAAAAAATATTCTTTTATGCATCTATTTATGCATAAAATCCATTTTGATTAAAGTAACACTTTTATAATTAAAAAAATTCTTTTATGCATCCTTTTATGTATAGAAATCAATAATGATGAAAGTAACACTTTTATAATTAAAAAAATTATTCTTTTATGCATCTATTTATGCATAAAAATCCATTTTGATTAAAGTAACACTTTTATAATTAAAAAATTTCTTTTATGCATCCTTTTATGCATAGAAATCAATTATGATGAAAGTAAAACTTTTATAATTAAAAAAAATATTCTTTTATGTATCTATTTATGCATAAAAATTCATTTTCATGAAAGTAACACTTTTATAATTAAAAAAATTCTTTTATGCATAAAAATAAAAAATGATGAAAGTAACACTTTTATAATAAAAAAATTATTCTTTTATGCATCTATTTATGCATAAAAATCCATTTTGATGAAAGTAACACTTTTATAATTTAAAAAATATTCTTTGATGCATCCTTTTATGCATAAAAATCAATAATGATGAAAGTTACACTTTTATAATAAAAAATTATTCTTTTATGCATCTATTTATGCATAAAAATCCATTTTGATGAAAGTAACACTTTTATAATTAAAACAAATTCTTTTATGCATCCTTTCATGCATAAAAATCAATAATGATGAAAGTAAAACTTTTAAAATAAAAAAAAATTATTCTTTTATGCCTTTATTTATGCACAAAAATCCTTTTTGATTAAAGTAATACTTTTATAGTTAAAAAAGGTCTTTTATGCATAAAAATCAATAATGATGAAAGTAACAATTCTATAATAAATTTGTTTTTCTTTTATGCATCTATTTATACATAAAAATCCATTTTGATGAAAGTTATACACTTTTATAATTTAAAAAAATTCTTTTATGCATAAAAATCAATAATGATGAAAGTAACACTTTTATAATAAAAAAATATTCTTTTATGCATCTATTTATGCATAAAAATCTATTTTGATTAAAGTAACACTTTAATAGTTAAAAAATTCTTTTATGCATCCTTTTATGCATAGAAATCAATAATGATGAAAGTAACACTTTTATAATTAAAAAAATTATTCTTTTATGCATCTATTTATGCATAAAAATCCATTTTGATGAAAGTAATACTTTTATAATTAAAAAAATTCTTTTATGCATAAAAATCAATAATGATGAAAGTAACACTTTCATAATAAAAAAATTATTCTTTTATGCATCTATTTATGCATAAAAATCCATTTTGATGAAAGTAACACTTTTATAATTAAAAAAATATTCTTTTATGCAACTATTTATGCATTAAATTCCATAATGATGAAAGTAACACTTTTATAATAAAAAAAATATTCTTTTATGCAACTATTTATGCATAAAATCCATAATGATGAAAGTAACACTTTTATAATTGAAAAATTTCTTTTATGCATAAAAATTAATAATGATAAAAGTAACACTTTTATAATAAAAAAATTATTATTTTATAAAAAAAAAATCATAATGCATCTTTCTATGCATAGAATTCAATTCTATTAAAAATCACTCTTTTATAATAATTAAATAATCAATATGCATCTTTCTATGCGTAGAATTCAATTCTATTAAAAATCACTCTTTTATAAAAAATAATAATCAATATGAATCTTTCTATGTATAAATGAAAATGACACTTTTAGAATACACTGAGGATGGGGATTACTCTTTTTGATTAATAAAAGATGAATTTTATTTCATAATTTTTTTAAGAAAATTTTGCCATAACCTCCTTTGTATGGCTGACTATTTTTTAATTTTTCTAACCTTAATCTACTTAGGAATTATCCCCAATTGGTTTAAATCATTCTAAATTAATCAATTTTTATTTTTATGAGAAACAATATGAAAAGATAAATTACAACAATTAGATCACTTAACTAGGATAAAGAAGGGCTGATTTTAAGAATGAGAGAGGGGAAAAACTTTTCCACCAAGAAGGCATAGCATCTGTTTATCATTTTAAGATAACAAACAATTTAGAAAACCATTAAAAGAATAAAGAAAAATATAAGATTTCTCGGAGCTTTCCTTTGGCTTAATGGTTTGAGGGTTCTACTTTTGTTTGCAACAAGAGTGGCCACCAATTCTTTAGAAGAGGGAATGGTAAAAAACTAGTGAATTATTAAGAAATTCACAGTTCTTGGCTCTTGGGAGGAGTAGAGTAACAGTGCATAAAACACTATTAAGCTTCAACAAAGGGGGAGGTTCTATTTGTAGGAAAAAGTGAGTTCCTAACCAAGCAAACTGATTCTAGAATTTTCTAGTTCAGTTTGGTCAATTTTTGACCATTTTTAGGTCAGATTAGCTTACTTTTTGAAACTAGACTTAGAAAAGGGGAATCTCTTATCAATAAAATTCACCCAACCGTACCACCCAACCATCCACGGAGCGATATGTTGATTCGAAAACATGAAGAATTGCCATATCACACCGTGAACAAAATCAGTGAAAGAAAAGAGAAAGAGAGAGAAAAACTTATCGGCGCTTGAAACAAGGGCTGGGATGGATGGATTCACGCAAGATATTTGTACAATAAATTTGAGAAATAAGATTGGGGAGAAAACCTTTTGTGAGGAATGTAGGCTCCATGAATAGTTAAGCTCTAAATAATCACATCATACTGGCAAATCATCATGCAAATGGATCGTAACATCACTTGCATCTTTATGAACTCCCTTGGACCATCGCTTGGAGGATGACTTTTTATTAATAGCTCAGGACCACTATTTCCTCATGCTTGGACTAATAGCCAAAATTTGTGAAACAGTCATGTCCAGCTTTCATTCCTCTCTTCCACTCCTTGTACAACAGGAGAGGCTTGGTAGCCTTAGGGAAGAACCGCCTTTGCCTCAACATCGCATGGATCCATCTCCGGATTTTGTATGGGTAGCCTCCTCCCAAGAATGTCTTTCAAGTGTTTAGGTCTATAAGGAGATGCAGCCAACCATTGCCTTTTGAAAAGTGATCAATAACCACATGATCTGTGATGCAAGTTTGAGCTTTAGAGATTGCATTGCACCTAGAATGGCTTTTACTCATGGCCTTTATCCCTACAATTCTAATGAGTAATAATGACATGTCTCTCATTGGTTGTGGTAAAGACAGGATGCTATGGTTTAATGATCTAGAATATTGTGGATGTAACATACGGGTAGGTGCCTATTCCTCCCAGGTGGAATACCCCTCCAATCCATTGTATTCTAAATCAAAAATGGAATATCCTCAAAGATAGGAGCCAGTGGTATTTCGTCTTCAAATCACTTTGGGGCATACATGTGGAACCTAAGAAAGCGTGAAAAAAACCGTGGAAGAAAAAAGCGTGGAAAAGAAAATATTCCTCCTTTTTATAGAGCAAAATGCAATCATGAGGTCGACTACTTCAGCCCTACACGTGGCAATTTGTGAATCGACGATGACGTAAGCCCTACCACACGTGGCGTTCGATCCTCAATCATGTGACGTCAGCCCTATTATTTGACCTATATAAAGATGGTGCGAGTTTTTTTTGACCTATATAAAGATATAAAGATGGTGCGAGTTTTTTTTTTTGCTTTTCTCTGTGTTCTTGAAATTTTCTCGCTTTCCATACCGTCCATAGTGCGAGTCAGCTTTTTCCACGGCCCATACCGTCCACCACACGGTGCGATAGTTGCATTCTTACGCCGTTGCTTTCCCCTTATCGCACGGTGAACGGTTTCCACCCGGATTAGAGAAGCAATGGAGGTTAAGAGTTCTCACTTGTACAATGTTGCAGATGATGTGGATGATTTATTGCTGGAGGAGATTAAGGAGATGAGCCTAGCGCCACAAAGCATCTCTTTGATCTGCTGGTGGGAGGAGGGCTAGGCAGGAGAAATCTCTTTGCCATGTAGAGCCTATGTTCAACATTCCTTTCAGTCTGGAGGAGATTATCAAGGACATGGCAAGGACATCCCTGGAGGGAGAGTGGATAGAGTCGGCAGAGGGACCGTCTCTTATGGGTCCATTACGTATGTCCACATGTGAAGCCTCACAGTCACCTCGTCTCAGAATTCAAGCATGTCGAAGACGTGGGACGCTTACTTAGATGATCAACGTATCAAGATTTGTGTTGACATGTGCCCAATGCATGGCAGGAAATGCAGGTTGCTTGAATATCATTTTGGGTTTGTTGCCTATCTCTTTCTTCATGCTGATAAGGAGGATTACACAAAAGAGGAGCTCAAAGGAAGGACTGATAAATCAGAACAATCCTTTATTTCAAGTGCTTGTTGCGGCATTAAGCGCACACCGCAATCACATTCTTGTAACCGCATTGGGTAAATTGTAATGCGCAATAGTTAGTTAGGGATTCCAGGGGATGTCATTGGTAGATGTATCTATTCAGATCACAGGATACTATTTCTTTATGGATGTAATTGTATGTACGAATCAAGGGGAAATTATTAATTAATCAAATCTGTTGCAATGTTCTATGTAACCGCAATCGCATTCTTGTAACCGCACACCGCAATCGCATTCTTGTAACCGCATTGGGTAAATTGTAATGCGCAATAGTCAGTTAGGGATTCCAGGGGATGTCATTGGTAGATGTATCTATTCAGATCACAGGATACTATTTATTTATATGGATGTAATTGTATGTATGAATCAAGGGGGAATTATCAATCAATCAAATCTGTTGCAATGTTCTATGTAATTTTTCCATACTTGTCTTCAATCTGTCATGCTGTTAACTTAATCTTTTATCCATTTGTAAGATAAGTATGCTGTGAATGAAGGTAACCAGTCCCGTAATCGCTTATTGTCTGTGCAAGAAGTAAATGCGATAACACTTGGCGACCACGATGCTCGCAAATGTGCACGCATTCTCAGGGGGACCTCTTGAGTTGGTGGTCCCAGCAGCAACTAGGTGGTGGTAGAGCCACCGTCTCTTTGATGAAGCTCATCATGGCTCGTCAAGTAGCCCGCCTTTTTCCTCGGCCGGAGCTCGGGTTGCAGAGACGGAGCTATTCCCGTCATCCTATCTGCACTCCAAAGGCGGGTGGGCGTCCTTTGACACCCCAAACCTCTCCTCGTACGGCGGCGCGACGACTGTTTCCTTCACCACCGGTGGTTACACACTCGCCACCTGTCGTGATGGCCATGCGAGCCCACAACATCAAGTATTCTAAGTTTCAGGGGAAACAAGGAGAAGATTCGAATGCACATGTGCGACAATTTGACAACTCTTATGGCCTGAATGTGCCTCCACCCCTTGATCCTCTGCATAAGAAATCAGTTTTCGAGTCTACCCTCAGCGGCGGCAAAGCGTCCAGATGGCTGGCAAAATACCCCGTCGGGCATTTTCAGGATTATGATGCGGTACATCTGTCGTTTCTACGTTTTTGTGCACAAGTTTTATGTGGAGAAGACAGTAACCCAAACTTTGGAGCGGCTACAGGTCCTCAAGCAAGGCAAGCGTACAGCGGAGGATTATGCTGCAAAATTTTGAGTACTATTGCAGAGGGTTTTGGCTGGCGCAGCGGCCAGCCCAGGAGGTCTTGAATGACTATTTCTTGAAAGGATTAGCAAAGGACTTGCGCACGGCCCTGGCCACTGTGGACAAAGTGAATACGCTGCTCTGGCGGAGGTCATTGCTCAGTCTATTCTCGCAGGGGGGAGTCGTTGGAGGATAACGATTCCACCACCATGAAGCAATCCAAGAAGAAGTCTAACAGCAGCACGTCATGGGGACGCCGTCGACACAGCTCGGAGGAGGATTCGGACACACAGAGCTCCGACAGTGAATCGGAGGATAGTCGCAGTATAGATTCTGATGAGGCACCAGTGTGGGAGACCAGGAAATCTCACAAAAGTGGGAAGGTCAGCACGGGGCCCGCAGAGGAGTCTTCGGCTACTAAGTCCACGAAAGGAAGTCTGGTGTTCTCGTTGCCGTAATCCTGGCCATCCAACAATGGAATGTGCGATGAACGACAAGTGGTGTGATATCTGTATCAGCAATTCCCATAACACGTCGGAGTGTTACTATAATGGGAGGGGGCACAAGGCTCGCCCCGGCAACTAGGTCATTAACATTGGGAAAGACACGGAACCTCTAGAACTCTCAGCTGCATGGGTACAAGTTGGGAGCACTTCTGAGCAACCCTATAGCAACAACAGTTGGCGGTAGGGGTGGCAGTCGTGGTCGTGGTCGCAGAGGCCGGGCCATAGTTGTCCAAAAATTTGTCTTTTCTACACATAGGAAGGACATTGGCGCCAAGATTGCCCAGAAGCATAGGAGTATGATTGGAAGAGAGTGAAGGATGGGATGGATTGCACGCCCCTCTACAAATCAAATCACCTTCTTAAATTGGTTCCGAATTTTCATAAAGCACTGCTTCCGTCGGAGAAGATGGGCAAGGCGATCACACCGACTGTGGTGTCATCCATGCAAGCAGCACACCTGGGGCCCGTGGTGGCGGCAGTTCCCGTGGCTGATATAAGAATTCTTGAAATTTTTGTAGGCTTCTGGGGCCTCACGACGATTGATCAAGTGCTGATCGATGGTGGAGCTGGTGTCAATATTGCAACGGAGTCCACCTGTAAGCACATGGGTTGGCAAGCATGGGATCCTGCACCATTTCTGGTACGCATGGCTGATCAGAGGAGAGTTCGCCGACCCTTGGGCATCTTGAAAGGCGTAGTGATTGAGGTGGCTGGCATACCCTTCGTCATGTCCTTTGTAGTGTGCTGAGCATGGAGGATTCTGCTGAGGAGTACAATCTGCTTCTGGGTCGTCCTTGGTTGCGCCAGGAAAAGGTCCGGGCATAATTGGGAGCATAATCTAATGACCATCCCACAGGGGTCGTAGGAAGGTTAAATTCGCTCTGCGGGAACACCGTCAATTCAGTTTGGCTTGTCTCATTGTGGAAACAGTGAATATGGCAGATGGCTTGGATGAAGATGAAGAGGAAAAATTCTTACGAGAAAATGAGGATTTGATTCCATTCTGCTCAGTGGTGGATGTGGCATGTATTGCTGCGGAATACCTCAGGCTTGGGCTTGCTGTGTGTTCAGTCATGATGGACAAAGGGAAACTCTTTGGGAAAAATTTGCTGAGTACTGAGGAGTATGCACCTGAAGATAACATGAAAGACATTGTGGAAAAGGAGCGCGCTTTTGAGGCACAAATGAGTCGCATTACCCATGTCAAAGAAGATGTCTTGGAGACCATTTTCTTAGGTGATGACAAGGAGACTAAGCCGGTGAAAATTAGTACCTTGCTGGAACCTGCATTTAAAACTGATCTGGTGGAACTTCTGCGGCGGGAATTTTGGGATGTGTTTGCCTGGGATTATGCTGATATGAAAGGTCTGGGACCCAAAGTTTTACCAACATGCATTTACTTGAAGCTAGATGCGATACCCTCAAGGCAGTAGCGTTATCGCATAAACCTGCATGTAGCATAAACCCGCATGTAGCCAAGCAGGTCAAGGAAACCGCATTCATCACCGCATGGGGGGTGTTTGTGTGCACAGTCATGTGGTTCGGATTGCACAATGCCCCTTCCACCTTCTAGCACGACATGAAATCTTTGGGCCCTTTCTCACTGATTTCATGCGCATTTTTTTGGATGATCTGAGTGTTTTTGGCACTTGTGGGTTGAATTTGGGGCTTTTGCGGCTCTATTTTCAGCGTTGCCGAGAGGTGTCCTTCAGTCTTAATATGCTCAAGTGTTGCGGTGCGAAGTAGCAAATTGCTAGGTCAGGCATTACAGTAGACCCAGACAAAGTGGCGGCTATTATGCAAGCACCTGCACCTGTGGATCCTAAAGGCTATATGCGATTTGCCAAGATGGCATTACAGTAGACCCAGACAAAGTGGCGGCTATTATGCAAGCACTTGCACCTGTGGATCCTAAAGGCTGTATGCGATTTCTGGGCCAAATTCGGTGTGGCATGGTCATCATTTGTGATTTTTAGCGCATTTGGCGATTCCTTTAAATACAGCCGCTCCAACTGATCGCAAGGATTCTCGTTGGTCTAAAGACTGCGATTTGGCTTACCGGCCGCCGGCTCAAGATTCAACTTTCTCAAGCACCAGTGATGATTCCTCCCGATTGGGGGATTGATTTTCATGTTTTTGTGGATGCTTTGGATGTGGCAATTGGCAGTGTTTTGATGCAGAGAGCAGACTGCGGGATGGTTTCGCCCAATTTATTATGTCAGTCGTCGCCGGTTGTCTTCTGCTGAAAAGAATTATTCCGTTTACAGAGCGGGAAGGCCTTGGAATGGTGTACTCTGTGTGGTGTACTCCGTGTGGAAGTTTTGGCACTACTTTTGGGCCGATGATTTTTCTTCCATGTGGATCATTCTGCTCTTCTTTACTTGGGGCGGCAACAAAATTTAACAGGCAGATTGGCACGATGGATTCTATTATTATAGGAATTTGATTTTGAAGTCATCCATTGCCCGGCTGCTCAGCATGTAGTGGTAGATTACCTTTCTCGATTGGATTCGGGAGAGCCAGCCAGTCAGCGTGGATGATGAATTTCCGGATGCCTCACTGTTTACGGTTCAGCCACATGCGGGGGGGGGTACAGTCTGAAGAGGAAGGAGCAACTCTCTCGAGCATCCCATGGACCTCGTATGAAGAAATGTTTTCTTTTATCTCTAGTGGTGAGATGCTTGCTCATTTAATGAGGGACCAGCGGCGGCGCCTTGCTTTGCGGAGCCACTCATTTGAAGTCTGTGTGGGGGAACTTTATTATCGCAATGTTGCAGTGTGGGGGAACTTTATTATCGCAATGTTGCAGACGCACTGTTGCGGTGCATCGTTGCGGTGCATCCTACCCCATGAGCAGGAGACAGTGTTGTGGGAAGCCCATTATGGAGTTACTGGTGGGCATTTCTCAGGAAAAATCACCGCGAAGAAGGTCATACAAAGTGGATTATGGTGGCTGTCTGTTCATGCGGATGCACAACAGTTTGTGAGGCAATGCGATGTTTGTCAGCGCATGGGACAACCGTCCTAGCGGGATCGAATGCCTCTCCATCAGATTCTTCTTTCGGAACCATTTCAGAAATGGGGTCTGGATTTTATAGGCCCAATCAAACCCGCAGCGGCTCTAACAGGAACAGGTATATTCTCACTGTGCTGCCCCACAGATTACTGTATGAAGTGGGTAGAAGCATGGGCTTTACGGGATAATATTGCTTTCTCTGTGTGGCAAAGTGTCTCTTTAAGGATGTTTTTAGCAGGTTTGGCTGTCCAGTGGAGTTGGTTAGTGATCGGGGTGGTCATTTTATGAATAAAGTCATCAAACAAATGACAGGGTTTTACTTTGTGCTGCATCGAAAATCGTCCCCGTATTACCCTCAAGCCAATGGGCAGGCGGAATCTTCCAATAAGCAGATAATCCGCATTCTGACTAAAGTGGTCAGTCTTCATCGAACACATTGGGATGTGAAGCTTCCGACCGCATTTAGGGCTTACCGCACAGCGTTTAAAGTCGCAACTAGGTTGACACCATTCAAACTTGCTTTTGGCATGGAGACCATCACACCGTTCAAATTTGTGGGCCCCAGTTTGCGCCTTATGGTTACGGACATATTGCTGCCAGCGGATTCATTGGCATACAGACTGGAGGTCATCCAAGAATTAGATGAAGAGAGGAGGAAAAGCTTTTATTGGGCACAGGAAATTCAAAGCCGCAAAAAGTGGCAAGTGGATCGGCATTCGAAGAAGATATTTTTCCAAAGAGGGCAATTGGTGCTGGTGTTTTCTTCGCGCATGTTCAAGAAATCCGCAAAATTGAAGGTGCGGTGGACCGGGCCGTTTTGGGTATATGCTTCTTGCGGTCCTACCTCTTATTTCCTCGCAAATCTTCATGGGGAAGTTCTTTCTTCTCCGGTTAATGGGTTTTGGATGCGTCATTATTTTTCGCCGACAGTTCCTCATCAATGCCCTTTTTCGGTTTCTGAGAAGAATACACTTTCTTTCATGTTGGTTTCAGTCATTCCAAATCAAGGGCGACTTTTGTCAATTCATTTTTCTTGGCTTTTTCCAGGTGTCATACACTCATGCATCGAAAAGCAGTCATTGTTTTGCATGTAACAACTCCCTCCTTTTTGTGGAAAGGCATTCTATTTTCTCTCTTATTTTTCTCCCTGCCTTCTGTTTTTCTTCCTTGCGCTCTTTTCTTCTGCAGTAGCCATGACTGCCTCTCTTGCACAGTTCTTACTGGTAACGTCGATTGTGCACCTCAAGCGGCCTGCTATTGATGCATGGCTCACACATAAGCGTATCCGCATTTACTCCAATTTCCATTGGAAGCATGTGCAGGTACACCCACAGTCCTTACCCTTGTTTACGGCAATTAGCTGTTGGCGATGTGGTGGACCTACAGGATGCAACGGTGGTGCTCACTGAGGAATACATTTAGCAGAAGCTGCACTTGCCCGTAGACGGAGCTATTGCTGCTAGTAAAACGGTGGCGGTTCTTGCAGTTGAGATGGAGGCAGAGTTTGGTCCAAAAATCAGTGGGGAGTATAAACTTTCTAGATGCACTTATTTGGCTACAAAGGAATGCTACAGATGGTTTTTAGAAGCCATTTGGCTCCAAGCAAAGACTTACACTATGTCAGTGAAGGTGAAACAGCTGATCAAAACCTTTGAGTTCGGCCCTGTTTCTTAGGCTCGCATTCTGAAGGATAGAATTAGATTTGAGGCTTAGAGGGTATGTTCTCAGATGTAGAAAGGGCAGGTAGTACACCCTAAGGTGGGGCAGATACTGCAGATCCTATTTCCTTTGCCCGCCAATTCTTTGGTTTGCCTGTCATTTTTCGGCTTCATTCTCTACCAGTGCTTCAGTAACAATCATTGTTTCTGATGGAATATCGGTTGCCAGTAGCAGTACTAGAGGCCAAAAGCGCTCGCATTCAGAAGTGGCCAGTGATGCTGAACGGGTTGATGGCACTGTTTTTGTCACTGTGGCGTGCCAGTGGGTACTCCTGTGTGCCTTGTGGTTGCAATGTCACCCCACAGGGGGTTTCTGGTCTACACCGGTGGCGCCAACAGATTTAGGAGCGGTCATTGGTAAGCACGGCACCGGTAGTTGTGCCGAATACTACCCTTCCAGTATTGATTGAGCAGCTCACAGCGCCTGCGATTTCAGCTTTCGGGGTGGGGACCGTAGTCTTAACTGATGCGGTGGTTACCACAGTTCTCCCTATTCCCTGGGAAACCCTGCATTATGAGGTTCAACCAGCGCACCTGGAAAGTGTTGTGCGGTTACTTCAGCATACCGCAGACTTCTGCCGCAATGTTCCTCAAGCTAGTGCTCAAGCTACTTGCATAACTGCTCTTGAAGCACAGGTGGTGCGGCTTCAGTTTCAAAATGATAATTTGTTGCATGAAGCTAATAGGATTCCAGGTCTTCAGAATAGAATTTTTTCTCTGGAGCAGTGGTTGTAGGTGGATGAAAGCAGTGAGGAGGCTACAAGAGACAATCATGAAGTCTTTTGCAGAGCTGTTAATGAAGAATTGGCCAGACACCGCACTAATGAGGCCTTAGCTAATTATTTGCAGCAGCATCTATGGAGGATTTAGAGTCCTTAGCTTTAACGCTTAGTTTTGAAGTTGCTCATCAAAGTGGTGGGAAGAGCAAATTGCTCTGTGGGGAAGACCAATGTTTCACAACAATAGCCATCACAAGTTTCCAACGTCAGTACTGTGTCTGTGCCCATTGCACCGAATGATCGGGGTAAGGCTCCTATGGAAGAAGGTTTTGCTTCGTAGTCTGTTCTTTCGACTGCTGCTGCTTGTTGGTTAGATGAAGATATTGCCAAGCTTGTCCGAGAACGTGATGATGCAGTCCGTGCTTTGGTAGATCAAACTGCTAAGAGGCGCAGAGCTTCTTCATTGGTGAATAGGAAGAAGGAACAAATTCAGCGCCTATGTTTCTGGCTGGAGCATATGGGACACTCATTTGCCCTAGCATTACCCCCTCAACCACCGTATTGGATTGAAGCTGATTCATATCTTAGCCGGCATTATGAGCGCCATGTGCCTTTTGCTCAGCTTCAAGTCCCTCCTGTTGAAAGGGCCATTCTCAGGGAACCTACACATGAAGAACAAAGGGCCGGCCAGAATGAATATGTGCAACAATGGATTCCTCGCACGCAGTGGCCTACAACACGGCTAGTAGTGACAGAAAGATACACGGATCTGGTGACACGGATCTGGTGCGGGAAATTGATGAATTACATAGAGCCAGAGTTTCACAGTCTACGAGAGAGCATGTTGCTGCTGCAGTGGCTCTGGAGGATGCAGCTGTTTCCGGTTTTGCAGGAGAACAAGTGGAAACTTTGGATTCAGATGATGAAGCTTAAGAGGGATGCAGATGCGGTTGGATGGATAAGTCACTTGACTTCAAGGGTAACTTTTTTGCCATTTTTTGGGTTCACGCAAGTCCACCGTGCGTGCCAAGTGTTGCGGCATTAACCACACACCGCAACCACATTCTTGTAACCGCATTGGGTAAATTATAATGCACAATAGTCAGTTAGGGATTCTAGGGGATGTCATTGGTAGATGTATCTATTCGGATCACAAGATACTATTCCTTTATATGGTTGTAACTGTATGTACGAATCAAGGGGGAATTATCAATCAATCAAATCTGTTGCAATGTTCTGTGTAATTTTTCCATACTTGTCTTTAATCTGTTATGCTGTTAACTTAATCTTTTATCCATTTGTAAGATAAGTATGCTGTGAATGAAGGTAACCAGTCCCATAATCACTTACTGTCTGTGCAAGAATGTCTGTGCAAGAAGTAAATGCGATTACACTGCTCAGTCTACAGAAAAAGAGGTCCTGGACCTTGTGTTGTTCGAGAAGGAGGAGGAAATTCTCAGCATAAATTTTGATGTGACAGAGTTTACAGCCTCCACCATCATTGATGAAGGAATGTCATCCGTCCATGGGGAGCGATTGACATCCAATTTTGTCATGCCTGGGCTACCGTCCTTCCTAATTAATGGGAAGTATTACCTCCTCCTCTCCCACATTCCAAAACTCTACACTTTTAGGGAGGATTACTGTCTTGCTATAATAGCAGACGGTTGTGAAGCTGTGTTCGGTGTTCTCGATGTAGAGAATGAGCATAAGGATGAATTTCTCGCATTGGACACAGAGGTCACAGAAAACTTCTTAGAGGCCCCAGAAGCAATGTCCTTGTGCTTTAAAAAAGCCATGGAGAATGAAGCTTCTCTTCCTTCTTTAGAGGAAGAATTTCAAGCCCTTCAGCAGGATATGGGCATTTCTGAGTTTGGCAAGGAACCTGTTCCCGAACTTGACCAAGAAAATGAAGAGGGCTCCATCAACCTTTGGGATGCAGTGAAGTTGGAGGAGGATGAGAACCAGAAGGTAAACTATTTCTTGTCTGTTGCCTGAATTAATTATTTCTTTAGTTTGTCTGGTTTAATTCTTATTGCTTTAGTCTGTTTGAATTATTTCTTACTTTAGTTTATTCTCTCCTGGTTCTTTGTCAATGCAGATAGATCTTGACAACGCCGATGGATTTCTTGGACGAGGTGGTGCTGGTCGTGCAAGAGTTGGGCAAGATGCCACTCTTGCACACTACGTCTCTTCTATCAACAAAAATATATTTATTATATATCATAGCAAGTACTCCAGGGATGCAAAGATTCCACTCCTTACACTGAAAGCCCTATCTAGGTATATAGGATATGCATTTATACCTTATAATATACATAAGTCATGCTTACAGAGAAGTTTGCTACTATCCATATCTTTGGATACGGCCCTGGTTTTTGGCCTTCTCGAGCAGGTTATTTTCTATGTTATTCAAGCTATGTCCTAGGTGCAGGAGTGGAGGATGTAAAGTCACTCAAGGGCTATAGTTGTAAGAGTTTTTTGCATTATAGAGGGAAAATGCCTACCAAAGATGGGGAGTAAGAAGAGAAGAGACTCAAGAGCAATTAGCTCTTTTCGTTTGTAAATATTTTCACTGTAAATCTTCAATATAATGGAATGGTACAATTATTTTTTATTTTCAAGTCAAAAAGCTTTAAAACTTTCTTTTAAGTGTTTACTTCCTAAGTCAAAAATGTTTACAACTTTATTCCAAATACTTTGAGTTTCAAAGTGCTGTTTCTACTTCCAAATTCTTCCTATGCGTCTTCGTGAAGATCTCCATGCTGCATGATGTGCTGGTCATGTTCCAGCTTTCCACTTTAGTGATCTTCTTTGTTTGGCATTATTTCATGCTGCCCTTGCTAGATTACTCATACGTGCCCTTTCCATGGATAATTTTTGCCCAAAAGTGTATCTGTAAAACTAGTTAAACATCTCCTTGAGGTAATTTGTAGTACGAGTCTTCCCTCCTCCATGCCGAGTGTTTTTAAAATATACTCTTCTAGCTTGATAGTAGTGAGATTTCTCCATTCCTTGTGTGCTCCACATGTCCAGAGAACCATACTGATTCATGAAGTATGCACCACGAGCATAAAGAATGTGTACTTAAGAGAGTCAGTAGTTATTCATACTCGTTTCTTAATATCTAGTAGGAAGGAGTAAATGTGTTTACCATTTAGTGCGTAATGTTGGTTTCAACCCATGTATCAACCATGGACTTCGTAAAATTAGAAAGCTCGTCTTGAAATTTTTGTCGCTCCTTTGTGGTTGTCCTGCTTTTGGTCAAAAGTTTCACCATCTTATTGAAGTCTGACCAAACCTTCTCACGTAGAATTACAAGGCTTGAATTGTTGCAGTCAAATGTTGTACATTTGCATAAATCCTTCCACAAGTTCCAAGGCTTGGTTGAGTCCTTGGCATTTTTTGGCTTCTCCAAAAAACGTCTTGCTTTATTTCCACTCATGGACACTTGTTGTGCAACCTCATGATTCATGCCAGAGGTCTTTTTGTTTAACAATAATTTGCACATTGCCACCATGGCACCCAATTGATTTGAGTAGTTGCTCTACTTTATGAAGAGCTTCTTCTTGTCATTCTTTGCCTTGCATGGTAAATGCATAATCTATGTGACACTTGAGAAAACAGTCAAACACACGCATGAATGGATGCAATGTACAGAAGTGGACATTCTTCAGGTCAAATGGATTTATAGGATTTCATTCTGGGTCTCTCAAATGCCAGTTTGGCATAGCTAGCATGTTGGTAGAGAAGACACCTCTAACCCAGTTGCCAGCAACATCGTCCATGGGGTCGTGCTCAATATCTTGATTCTCAAGCATCCTCTTCTTTCTTGACTTTTGTTTGTTTTCCCTCACCATTCTCATGCACCACGGATAAGGATTTGGGGTGTTGGCACCTTCTGGACACCCAAGCAAGCACTTTATTGTCTTTCAGGTCACCCCCCAAATGCCAATCTACTGTATAAGTCCCCTTGCCCTCTACCTCAAGTTTTTCTCCCTGAATCTGTGCTTTGATGACAGTGGTAATCCAGGGTATCCTATCAAACATCCAAGTGAGAACTTCATGTGTCTCTTTTGGTACTTCAAATGCCCCAAGCCACCATCTCTCTTTCTTAGATTGGACACTATATGAGGGAAAGTCTAGCTTGCAAATCCTCTCCCTATCAGGAGTTTGGTTGATCTCAGTATTCCCCTCAAATGTGTCTTCACTGAGAAACGACGATAACTCTCAACTTTTTGCATATGCCATAGCCTCATTCATGAGTGTGATACTCATTCACTCTATCCTCTTTCCTTTCACAATCTGACACTTATCCATTTTTAACACAAAGCTAACTTTGTCACCTTGCATGACAAACAAATAAGCTTTGATTTTTCATAGACTTTTTCAACTACTTTGCGACTACTTTGCGAGAGATAAAAGTTACAATTATCAGGTAATCCATAGAACAAGATCATAACTTTCTGAAGACGTTGTAGATCAACAAATATATTGTTGAACTCGAACCACAATATTACCATTGTTGCCTCGCTTTTTTTCCCAAGATCTAATGGTCAGCACATCATTGACGCAGTGGTACTCTCTAATCTTACGTTGCACATCTTCATTGCATGTCCTCTTTGCTAATCTTAATCTTCTTGGGGTAGGAAAAATTTTTTGTGTGATGCCTTGTTTGTAAAGTGTATCTTGCAGTTATTGATGGAGAGCCTAGTATCCTTTTGTGCTTATGCCCACTTCATCGCATGCATTCTGAACTTCCTCAATGCCTAGAATGTTCTGTCGTACCTTCTTATAGCGTGGATCTCGAACTATGGAAAGAATGTCATGTTTTCTCACGTAGCTACGTAACATATCTCCAATATCTTGAGGACCATTATCACCACACGCATCTTTAAGAAAGGTCCTATAATGAACTAACAAAGATTACTTATAGCAGCAATATTATATAATGAATTAATAGTTAATGAAAAAAATCAAACAATAGATACACTCTAATAAGAATAACTTATAACCAAAAAGATGATTACAAAACAAACCTTGCTGCATGAATTCTTTGCTTAAGAACACCACCACCAATTGCAAGTGTCTGAATGTTGTTCATTGTCCTCTTTCGCTCTCTGGCTCCCATGGGTGTGCTCTTCATATGCAAGATTATATCCCGTAACTTCAGGATGTGGTCCTCTTTGTCTTTGCCTTCTCTCTATAGTTGTAAAATATTATTCTACGCAATTTCGAGAGCTTGTTGCACACTACTCAAAGTGACTTGCAAGCTATGAATTTGTAAGTTTAGAAATTGAACCTTCCATACATCACATATACTTAAGCGTTTGCAATATCCAAGGAGCCCATTCTCACCCTCTCCAACAAAATGAATGAACTTTCTTGCTTCTCCTGTGCGTTTAGACGTTCTTTTCTGATAGGTGCATATTCATTCAAGATGCAAATATGCAAGTCTACCTTCCTCACTCGTGATGAATTTTAGGTGTTTGTTATTTCTGTGAGTGCCATAGTAGACACAATGGAAGATGGTAGATAGCTTGGATCCCAAAGAGAAGCTTGAAAGAGAGACCTACTGCAATGAGAGAAGGGCTTGAGAGAGAGAGAGAGAGAGAGAGAGAGAGAGAGAGAGAGAGAGAGAGAGAGAGAGAGAGAGAGAGAATCTTTTAGTTGTTGAGTCGGACAGAGAGGAGATGTGATAGTAATCAATGAAGAAAATAAAATTTAGGTGGGTTTGCTATAAAATATAAATTTTAAATTGCTAGCCTATCCAAAAAATTAAATTTAAATAAAACTTTTTATTTTTTATGCATTTAAAAGTGAAAAAATAAAAAAATGTAAGTTTTCCTTGTCTTTTAATGATTGTTGATTTAGAATTTGTGAGAACTTCAAAAAAGCAATAAAAGTGTGAAACGAGATTGTCTTTTAATGCTGTTGATATGAAATTTAGAGGAAACTTTAGAAATGCAATGAAAGTGCATTAAATGTGATTGAAAGTTATTTTGAGACAATTATTTTGAATTGTAATAAAAAAATATTTTTGGGGCCCCTATATGGATGAGATTGATGATGTTTCGAGAGTTTTAGTGGCTAGAAAGAGAATCCTAGAGTGAAAATCTTAGAGAGGGAAAACTAGAGAGATCTCCTACTTTTAGGGCCAAAAGTAGGCGTCATTATGAGGTTTGTCTTCTTAAGCCTCAATAAAACTAGTCTTAATTCCTTAAAATTAGGGATCCTTATAGAGGTCCCTTTTTATGTTCAAATGCCCCCTAATGTAAGCATTTCATGTGTGACATATACTACAGTAAAGAAAGTTAGAAAATGTAAATACCAAAACTTCTATACAATGAAACAATCCCTAAAATAAATTGCCGATTGGGGGGTGCCATTTGAATATCCATTATATGTATAATGTGCCCCAAACACCATGCCACTAAATTCCAAACATAACCTTGAGAGATTGGACCTTTAAGTTGTGGAGATGCCTGTTTTTAGGCTACCTTTAGGGTGCCCAACTATTAAAAGTGGTGCCTCTTATCTTGCAACCACCCATATATATATAAATATACATATGTATACATGAAACTTTCACACACACACACACATACACATTCTGAGTAGTTCTTATCTAAACCAACTTAGTTGTGTAAGAGATAAATGCATGTGTATTTGGATTTTTACTACTATATTAAATATATTTGGATTTTCACTATTGTATGTGGTATTGCAAAAGCAAGTATGTCTCAATGCCTTTGCATATGGTAGAGAGTATATTCAATGGATGATGTGAGATGTATGTCCAATACATATATCCAACTGATGCTGTTAGATGAATGTCACATGAAAATGCATGAGATACATTTAATTCACTTCATACACACACAAACACACATATATGTATGCATGCATATACACGTTTACACACACACACACATACTGTTACGGTAATTAATTTATTATTGGGTGATCCAATAAGTGAAAATAATATCTTGGGTGACCCAAGTGTGATTACCGAATAAAAAAGGAACCAAACTAGGTCCAAATCTAGTCCAAATTCAACCAAACTGAATTTGGAAAATTCTAGAATTCAGTTAGCTTTGGTTAGAGCTTCCCTCTCCTATAAATAGAACATGAGTCCTTTGAAAAAAATAGAAGAATTTTACTATACTAGAGTTATGCTGAAATAATGCTAATTTCTACTATTTTGGTTGTGAGTGAATCCAACCAACTGTGACATGTGTGACGCATGTAAGAAATGTGTGAGTTGTGAGTGAATCCAATCAACTTTTTTGAATTAATGAGGGTGACCCTAGTTGGTCGTGAGTGAGTCCAACCAGCTGTGACACGTGTGAGACGTGTGGTATACTTTTTGAATATGTGTCACGTATGAAAACATTGTGAGTGAATCCAATGTAGGAGTTTGATTGTGAGTGAGTCCGATCAACTCTAAGACACATGTGATGCGTGTAAAGGTTCTGCAAACTTGATCGTGAGAGAATTCGATCAACTTTAAGACACGTGTGAGAATATGTGGGAGTGAATCCACTTAAATACATAATGACATACTTTGTGAATATGTGTGACGCGTATGAAAACATTGTGAGTAAATCCAATGTGGGAATAATTAATGTGTTTGATCACTCGTGTGTGTTAATAGTTATAACCAAGGACGATTGTCTTCTTAAACGGGAGGACTATCTATGGGAGTGAGATTTTCTAGAATATTTTATCATGGGAGTGAATCTAATTAATTATGTGTGATGCATGGTTCATGTGTGAAGCATGGTAGTGAATGATTCCTATTTGTTAGAATTATTTTTGTGAGTTATTCCAAAGTAATTGTGATCTAATATCCTGGACTATGTTGAGTATAGATCATGAGTTCAAGATAACCAAGGTGGACATTGGACGAGATTATCTATCCAAGCACATGTGTGCTAAATATTTAATTTTATGTGCTAAATATTTAATTTTGTGTGGTTTGGCCCATCGTACATATGTTGGGCAAGGTTTATTTTGGATGAGATGCTTTAAAAGAATTGGACTAAGGTTCAATTTTGTAAAAATCCCAATTTTGGAAAAGCTATGCTATTTATGGCTCCAAGGGCTAAATTTATTAATATGATTTAAATACCGCATGTGGGAGTAGAGCCACACACGTCGGGGGGGAGGGAGATTGCACCCAATCTTGTGTTCTTTGATTTTTCATGCTCTTGATTTTATGCTATGATGTTATGGTTTAATTTATTTTATTATTTAATTTGTGGAATAATCTAATCTCCATGTACCATGGTCCTATAACAGTGGTATCAGAGCACAGCAAATTCAAGAATTGAATTTGGGTCATGGAGATTTGAAGAAAAATCAAGAAATCAATTTTTACTCAAAGGTTATTGGCTTGGAGCAAATTTGAAGGCTTTTCAACAAAATTCAAAATACTTGCATAGGAAGAGTAGAATCTGCACAGCAAGAGTACAAGGCTTTAGACAAGGACAAAATTCATCCAAAAATCCAAGCCACAATTTATCCAAAAATCCAAGCAGTAAAGAAGAGAAGGTATCCAAGCCCTAAAGAAGAGAAGGTATCCAAGTCCTAAAGAAGACAAGGTAAGCAGTAAAGAAGAGAAGGTATCCAAGCCCTAAGGCAGAGAAGGTAAGCCCTAAAGAAGAGAAAGCCGTAAAGAAGAGAAGGTATGGAAGACCTTTAGGAAAAAGAAGGTGTGGTTATATGAATTTTGTGGACCATTAGATCAAGATTTCGATCAAGGGCTAGGATGAAAGCCCTTGATCAAGATTTCGATCAAGGGCTAGGATGAAAGCCACCCTTTGGATGAAGGGCTAGGAAGAAAGCCACCCTTTTGAAAAAAACCACCCTCCTTCTCCCAAAACCACCTTTCTGATTTCAAATCCTCTCCATAATCTATGAGTATGGATGAAATCAGCTCTCTGAGGAGTTTGTGGGTCTCATCTCAGAATTGCTAAGCTTGCTTAGTGGTCGATTTGCATTATGGAGGGCTCTTAAAATTGTTCCTCTTCTCTTCTCCAAAAATAACACACACACACACACACATATATATATATATATACTCCCCAATTTTAGAAGAGCCAAGAACTACACACACACACACACACACACACACACACACACACATATATACTCCCCAATCGTTTTTTTTCCACCCTCTTTCTCCAAAGAGGCGACGGGGCGGCTTCTTTCTGCTCTTATCTCCATTTTCTCTTCAATTCGTGCGCTGGCTGGGGTTTCAGGGCTGAGATATAATATATAATAACTTCATTATATATCATAATAATCTTCTTAAATAAGCTTAACATAATATAAGCTTTATATATATATATTTAAAAGCTTAAGGATTAAGGACTGCGTGGATTTTCTGTGCATAGCTGTACCTTGCTATTTTATTTAAGCTAAAGTTTATTATGAAGTTAAGCTTTCATAAGCTTTAACTTAACCTTATTACACCTTGACTAAAGCTTAGTTTTAAAGCTTTAAAAACTTAAAGCTTTGAATCATCTTAAAAGCTTATTGCCATTTGATTTTAAAAGCTTAACCTACTAAGGCTAGATATTACACCCTTTTGGTAGTTGTGGGAATCCTTTATACAAGACTCTCTCTCTCTCTCTCTCTCACACACATATATATATACAAAAGAAGCTGGATATATATAGCGTCGTTTACAGCCACGGGTGGGTGATGAAGTTTAATAATAATTATAATAATAATTATAATATTCCTTCTCCTTTTAGCTACCCGACCATCTCTTGGCATTTTAAAAATATATAAAGTTCAAACTTTTTGAAAATATCCTATGCTCAAGAGTAATCTTTATTTTCTTTTAAAAGCTTAATGTATAAGCATTAAAACTTATATTAGAAAAAGCTAATAAAATCTTATAGCTATTAAAAAAAGGGGGGACTCTACCAATGCTTGGATTAAAGCTATAGACTTGAGTTTGTTCATGTATGTGTGTATAAGCTTGATATCCACCATTGTTGTTTAGAGATTAAATTAAGGATTTCAAGACAAGCAACATGAGACTTTAAAAAGTTTTCTCGAGGTTTACTTCTTACAGATTTTATCAAGGATTGTTATTTTTCACGAGTCAAGCATGAGGATGACAACTAATTCTCAACATCAAGGTATTTATGATAATCTGGGTAAGCCTAAAACTCATACTTATGCATTGTTCAATTTTATTAATTTTAAAAAAATAGTTAAATTCTAATATATTAGTCAAGATAGTTCAATGATTGATATGTACTTTCTATACACAGAAGAAAATGCATATTAGATCATTCACTATCAAAACTTGGGTGAACTAACAATGATGCACATATGTTTTTCGACTGATCAACCGAAGAATGTATGTAACTTATTGTTATTTCACATTCAACCTTTAAACTCTAACACCTTATTTAAAACACTTTCTTCAAATTATTCTCTTTCTATTTTCAAATAAGGTTAACCAGGTGTCTGTGAAAGATACTTCTGTTGGTGTTTGTGAAAGATACTCATGTTAGTGTTTGTGAAAGATACTCGTACTGGTGTATGTGAAGATACTCTTTGGATGTCTGAGATGGATAATCTAAGTGATATTTATCTGTGACGGATAATTTATCACAATCTAGTGTTGAGAGGGATTCTATCTGTGATGGATATTATATTATGACTCTCTTCACTTGCTAATTAAATACGCAAAAACTGAGGTCAGTTATACAACCCAAAAAAGAGGGAATGTTACAGTAATTAATTTATTATTGGTTGATCCAATAAGTGAAAAGAATATCTTAGGTGACCTAAGCGTGATTAATTTGGTTGTGAGTGAATCCAACCAACTGTGACATGTGTGACGCATGTAAGAAATGTGTGAGTTTGATTGTGAGTGAATCCAATCAACTCTTTTGAATTAATAAGGGTGACCTTAGTTGGTTGTGAGTGAGTCCAACCAGCTGTGACACGTGTGAGACTTGTGGTATACTTTTTGAATATGTGTGACGCGTATGAAAACTTTGTGAGTGAATCCAATGTGGGAGTTTGATTGTGAGTGAGTGAGTGAATCCAATGTAGGAGTTTGATTGTGTGTGAGTCCAATCAACTCTAAGACATGTGTGATGCATGTAAAGGTTCTATGAATTTGATTGTGAGAGAATCTGATCAACTTTAAGACACGTGTGATGCGTGTGAGGATATGTGGGAGTGAATCCACTTAAATACATAATGACATACTTTGTGAATACGTGTGATGCGTATGAAAACATTGTGAGTGAACCCAATGTTGGAACAATTAATGTGTTTGATCACTCATGTGTGTTAATAGTTACAACCAAGGATGGTTGTCTTCTCAAATGGGAGGACTATCTCACGGGAGTGAGATTTTTTAGAATATTTTATCATGGGAGTGAATCCAATTAATTATGTGTGATGCATGGTTCATGTGTGAAGCATGGTAGTGAATGATTCCTATTTGTTAGAATTATTTTTGTGAGTGATTCCAAAGTAATTGTGATCTAACATTGTCGACTATGTTCAGTATAGATCATGATTTTGAGACAACCAAGGTGGACATTGGATGAGATTATCTAGCCAAGCACATGTATGCTAGATATTTAATTTTGTATAGTTTGGCCCATTGTACATATGTTGGGCAAGGTTTATTTTTGATGAGATGCTTTAAAAGCATTGGACTAAGGTTCAATTTTGTAAAAAGCCTAGTTTTGGAAAAGCTATGCTATTTTTGGTTCCAAGGGCTAAATTTATTAATATGATTTAAATACCGTGTGTGGGAGTGGAGCCACACACATCGGGGGGGAGATTGCACCCAATCTTGTGTTCTTTGATTTTTCATGCTCCTGATTTTATGCTATGATATTATGGTTTAATTTATTTTATTATTTAATTTGTGGAATAATCTAATCTCCATGTACCATGGTCCTGTAACACATACACACATTTTGAGTATTACTTATCTTAATCGATTTAGGAGGTAAACGCCTTATTATTTCTCTTTTGGTTGTACCCATAAATTATGGGGCATTATTATTCTGGGCATTGCCTGGCAAAATCTGAGGGTGGAGCTCTACACAAAAATCACCAATGGATCCTCATTGAACGTGTACAGTGGTATTATAGCTGGCTTCCTTGGTTTCACGATGGTATTTATAGCTGGCTTCCTTGGTTCCACGATGGGTATAAAATGGCCATCTTGCTTGTGAGTTCACATACTCACTTAGCCTGCTGTGTTTTATGTGTTTTTTTAGTCATGTCGATGGTGTTGGCTTCTGTTGGGAGTTCCTCTTCTCTGGTAACTTGATGCTTTGGGCCTGAGTCCTGCTTTCTTTACTGTCTATGGCAGTCTATGCCCTCTTTGGGATAATGATCTTTTTGAATCCCATTGGATAGATTTTGTTTGAATGGTAACTCCATTATGGCATCTACATGTTGTAGATACTTGAGTCATTTTAAGTTAGAGATGTTGGGGCTTTTCCATAAATTGAATATCTATTCTAAAAAACTTGCATGCATAATTGCTATTTATCTATTCAAATTCTACGATTACGTGGCCTCAAAAATCGCACATGCATTTTTGGGACAGACGGTATTTAATTTCTGCCTCTATATATTCTTATGAATATTTGTTGAAAAATTATTTTGCATATTTCTTAATGATGGGCTATTCTGATAGTATGGCTTAGGTACCAAATAACCCATAACACTCTAGATTTTTTGGGGGTTATATAACACTGTGTATTGCACAACGATTAATGTTTTTTTTCAAGAACTTTTTTGGTTTTTTTTGATAAACTTACTGTTAGCCCTAAATAGATGATGGATGGGGCTATTAGAACACTTGTATTGACTTAATCTCATATCTGGCATGTTGTTTTGAATAACTCTTAATCCAGCCATTACTAATAAATTTTATATTGCAAACTTTACATTTTTTGGGCTTATGGATTCATACACTCTTGCGGGGCTACTGTAGAGATAACTGTATGGCACGCTCTTGGATTGTTAGAATCACTAGTAAATCAAATATTGTATTATCTGTTCGACACATGTAGGTGAGGCTGCTTATGGGCGACAACATGGCTGATTTTTGACTAGGCACTATGAGGTATTCTTTATTTTTGAAATACATTCTTTATTGGTAGGATATACATCTGGCTTTCTTTAATTGATTGATGCTCCTGATATTTTATACTGTCGGTTGGGTCTACTTGTTGGTACATTTATATCTATTACCAGAACTTAGATACTTGATAGGTATTTTGTGGCCTATGTTTCCTTCCATTTTTTTAGTTTTTTTTATTATTCCAACTTTGTATTCTAAAGCCAAATATCGTAACTTGCTTCTATGGCATAAGGTAGCTGGCTTGATGCCATGTGGATGCCTAGCTAGAGAACTGATGACTAGTTTGAGTAGTATGGGCATGGAAATATAAGGCACATTTGTCTATCCACTATGTGGACTACTATGCATTTCTAGTGGATGATGACATTATAGGTTTACGAGTTATCTATCTGAATTTGGGAATTGACTTTTGATTGGAAAAAATGGGACTAATTGACCCAACCTTAGCTTAAACACTGGGGTCTTTGAGTGACATCTATAACATGTGGTAGGTCCTAAGACACCTGTAATACACACACATGCTAACTATTTGTTTGTCTGTGTTGGATGGATATAGGTAACAGGTTATACCCTCTCAAATGTCTCACAGTTTAAGCTTTAAGACACATGGTTTAATACTTGAGACACAATCTTGAGACACAATCTCTCATTATTGATAGCATGATTATTGTAGGCAATACTTTTGTTTTTTTAAATCATGTTTAACACTGCATTTATCAATACTGTCTAGGTTCTTGAATTTTTGGCTGTGGATATTTTATTAGTATAAATAAAACACACACACACACACACACATAAGATAAGAAAGCTAAGATTTCATATTTTATTAGTATAAATAAAACACACATATATTTTATTAGTATAAATAAAACACACACACATAGATAAGAAAGCTAAGATTTCATATCAAAAGGGAGATATCATTTGTTTTGAGTCCAAGTAAAAAAGAATTACTTTTAATCCCTTTATGTTTTTAGGATTGTTTTCCCACATAGGCTAAAAGAATCATATAGCCAAATTGGTAGGCCTTCTTAGTTATCATAGGAATTGGGAGGAGCCCAATTCACTTCTTTATAGCTATTGTTGTGTAGGATCTATGCAAGGAGACATACATGATTACTTAGTCAAGAGGCAATGTTAGAAAATTAATCTTCTAATCCTATATGGATGAAGGAAGAGCATAACCCATTGTATTTGTGTATGTATGGTTGTTTGTTCTATAATTTTAAAGAGATGAACAAGGTAAAGCCTTGGTGATGTCTTTAATGTTGCAAATGTGATAATATTATGATGAAATTGGTTCATGGAGAGATTTGGTGGTTGATTTAAGAGAAATAGGAAAAAGATTGGGGTCTAAATGCTCCTCATCACGAGTTATAATGAAGTAGTTTCCACTCTCATTGATACACATATGTGAAAGGTCTCTCTAATGTAAATGGTATGATGCTTTAAAATGGTCCTTACTAATTAATATCAACATAATGTCTTTGAGCATTAAAACACTGCCACAAACATCCACAATGTCATGTCGACCACCTTACCATCTACAAAATTTTTTGCTGAAGTCATTGGAAATGTCGGATTTCATTGGAATGTGCTTATATTGTATTATTTTATGTGTGTAATTGCCACTTGTCTATTAAAAGTCCACCACGGGAACTTAGGTGGAAAGTACTAGTTGTGGATTAGGTGTTTGCATAAGCTAGAGTAAAATGTGTTTTGCCTCTTCTATGTTTTTGCATTAGTGATAATAACACATATTAACTAAGCTTAGTCTCCTATAATTTAGGCCATTAGCTGTTAGCCTTGATTGGTTGGTTGCATTTAATTTGGTAAGGTTTTTAGGCCACAAGTCAAAGGAGACATTGGAAAAAAGCGAAAACTCAGAAATCTTGACAACACTCCTTTTTGGGTAGTTGTGGTGAAGCCAAGAACTATAAACCGCAAATCGTAAATTGTATAAGTTAAAAGAAAAAGAAAGGCAAAGGAAAAAAGTAGGGGGGATTTTTTTTTGGAAAAAGCGCATGCAAAAACTTGCCTATTTTATAGGTTTTAGGCCTTGGGGTCATTTTGGTGCACTTAATACAAGATGCAAAAAAATTACAATTTCCCATAAGGTACCCAAATATAGGAAACCCTCTATAGTCAGCCCAAAAAAGTGCATGCAAAACCCTTCCCAAAGTGTTCAGAACTGTCTAAAACCCATTTGGACAAGCGTATCTAACACCCAAAAAATTAAATATAAAAATAATAATAAAAATCAGCCATTCAATTCCTTTGCCTCTAATCAGCCTTACAATCTAGTAGGCCTATTTAGATAATAGTGCATCTATTGAGCTAGGTTTATACCTTCCTACACTAGGATCTAGACCTTTGATTGGAACCCAGTTTAGCATTGTACAAGGACCTACACAATAGGGGTTAGTGATACTTTGTCTGACTTCGAGTCAATGGAAGAATCCCCAATCCCAAGAAGTGAGAACCCTAACCAGGCCTCACTAGCCCAGCTAGCTACTAGTCTTTTTGACCACGTAGCTAGCTACCTCAAAGGTTTGGCCTCAGTTTTGCTACTACTACCTCTGAACCAAAACTTAGTACTACATACCGACCATATAATGGAGGTTTTGAGGTAAACTATTGAGAGACACCTGGTGTAGTCTCTTACAAAGCAGAGAGTGTTCATGTTGATATCCCTATCCACGCACCTTTAACGTTGATCCGTTGAGCCACCTTTAACGTTGATCCGTTGAGCCACCCCTCCTGTACAAGTGCTTATGACCAAACTAGTGTTAGCCTTAGTGATATTAGAAATAGTTATAAGGATTCCTTGTAAATTTAAGTAGTCTTGAAGAACTGGAATTGTTATGGAATGGTGGAGACCTCGCTGGGATTTTACGACTGGATCTAGAGTTGTGACTCGAGGACTAGGAAAGTCTCATTTCACCAAATTATGGATGCATGAGTGATGCATGACTACTTGATTATGTATAATTTTTTTCCCTTTTATTCATTGTGAAATTGTTTGTTTTGGATGCATGTGAAGGTAGCACATGTGTGTGGTTTTCCATACAGATATTGCTCAAGTGATGAATCACAAAGAGTATCCCTTGAGACCTTGACCCATCTCATTTAGACGTGGGTGCACTCCCAACAGTCAATGTGATGGACAAGGGGTGGCTCTAGTTATTGTGGCCATGCCATGCTAGATCTAGGGATTAGACATGCACGTCAGTTTTATGTGGCTCTTATGCTCCAGTGGCTAGAGTGTTCTTACCTTGGGAGTGGTATGGCTATCAAAAGTAGCTCCCTATATTTTTGCATGACTATTGGATTCAGATGTAAGACTTGTGGGATGCTCCTTTGGGGTCAGCATAGTTGGGTAGAGTGTTCAGGATCAGTAGTGCACACCTTCCTAGTCTAAGGTACACATTGTGGTGTGCAAGATGCACAAGTGCTTATGACCAAACTAGTGTTAGCCTTAGTGATATTAGAAATAGTTATAAGGATTCCTTGTAAAATTAAGTAGTCTTTAGAAATTGGAATTGTTTATGGAATGGTGGAGACCTCGCTTGCGATTGGATCTAGAGTTGTGACTCGAGGACTATGAAAGTCTCATTTTACCAAATTATGGATGCATGAGTGATGTGTGACTACTTGATTATAATTAGATTTTTTTTCCTTTTATTCATTGTGAAATTGTTTGTTTTGGATACTTGTTGTGAAGGTAGCACATGTGTGTGGTTTTTCATACAGATATTTCTCAAGTGATAAATCACAAAGACGATCACTCAAGACCTTGACCCATCTCATTTGGATGTGGGTGCACTCCCAACAGTCAATGTGATGGACAAGGGGTGGCTCTAGTTATTCTGGCCATGCCATGCTAGATAGGGGACTAGACATGCACGTCAGTTTTATGTGGCTCTTATGCCCAAGTGGCTAGAGTGTTCTTACCTTGGGAGTGGTATGGCTATCAAAAGTATCTCCCTAGATTTTGGCATGACTATTGGATTCAGATGTAAGACTTGTGGGATGCTCCTCTGGGGTCAGCATAGTTGGGTAGTGTTTAGGCTCAGTAGTGTACACCTTCGTAGTCTAAGGTACACATTTTGGTGTGCAAGATATTGATGGATTTTGCAGCGATCTACAAGCAACATAGATAAAGCAACAGTAGGTTGCTTCTTGCTACTCCAACTCACCACTGCACTTCCAAATGTAAAGGCATAACCACTAGTAGATCGCCTGTCATACGAGCTACCTGCCCAATCTGCATCTGTGTATCCATGTATATCCAAGCCTTTACCATGCTCATAAAGAAGACCATAATGTGCAATGGTCTTTACATATCGCATAATGCGTCTCACTACATCCAAATGAGGTTTTCTGGGGCTCTGCATAAATTGGTTTCCTAGCCCCACAGCATAACTGAGATCCGGGCATGTGATAGTCATGTAAATAAGGCTTCCAGCCATCTTTCTATACATAGATGGATCATCCAACTCTCCACCAAAATCAGCCCGCAACTTCACATTCTGCTCCAAAGGTGTACTCATTGGCTTACACCCTGTCATCCCATATTTTGCCAACATATCCAATGCATATTGGCGTTGCACTAACCATGTACCTGCATGGTCTTTGATCACTTCAATTCCAAGAAAATATCTCAATTCATCCAAGTCTTTCATGTCGAACTGCCCACTCAATGCCTTCTTGACATGCATAACATCTGTGTAGGATGATCTCCTGTGGCAATCAAGTCATCCACATAGATGACAAGTAGGACAATCCCATGATCTGTTTTCTTCACATAGAGTGAAGAATCTACTGTAGAAACCTAAAAACAAAGGGAGATAAGATATCGGCTCATCTTATCACTCCAAGCACGAGGTGCTTGCTTCAAACCATATAATGCTTTCTTTAATCTGCATACATGAGTGGGATATCTTGGGTGTACATATCCTTCTGGCTGTGCCATATAAACTTCTTCTTTTAGATCACCATTTAGAAATGCATTTTTCACATCCATTTGATGCATTTCCCAACCATTTGCTGCAGCCATAGCAATGACTGCTCTCACTGTTCCCATCTTTGCAACTGGACTAAATGTTTCATCATAGTCCAAGCCTTGGGTTTGTGCATAACCCTTAGCTACCAATCTTGCTTTATGACGTTTAATGGAACCATCTGACTTGCATTTCACTTTGTAAACCCATTTGCAACCAATAACATTTTTGTCTTGTGGTAAGGCAACCAAATCCCATGTTTAATTATTATGAACCAATGCGTCCATCTCAACATCCATTGCCTTCTCCCATACATGCTTCCCAATAGCTTCTGTATAGCATGTAGGTTCCACATGCTTCACCAAAGAGGTCATATATGCGTAATGCATAGCAAAATCACGATATGTCAACCTGTCAACTGGATATCTAATCCTTTGGGATCTCTGTAATGCATGCGGATCACTCTGAACGCCTGTCGCTCTAGCATGTGGAGGCACATATCTATCCTGCCTTGCACCAGGTGTGCGTAAAACTGGTATTCCAAGTTCCTCATCCAAACTCTCTGAACTTGACGACTCATAACCTGTAATTCCAATTCCTTCAACTTTCTTTTTCCCTTTATCCACAGCACTACTCCCAGTGCTCACACTCTCATGTCTCAAGCGTCTTGACCATGGACGTATAGTGCTACTCTCAGACTCTGCTGGCCCAGACAGAGAAATAGAACTTTCTTGTGGCAAGTTCACATGCACATCAGCATCAAGAGAATCAATGACACCCTCATCCTTTGCCTTGTACCAACTAGCAAGTTCATCAAACACCACATCTCGTGAGATAACCACTTGCCTAGTTTGTGGATTGTAACATTTATATGCCTTGTGATCCTGTGCATATCCAACAAACACATACTTTTCTGCCTTAGGATCCAATTTCCTCCTCCTCTTGTCGGGCGGCACATGTACATAAGCTATGCAACCAAACACTTTGAGGTTTCTAATGTCTAGCCTAAAACCTGTACACCGCATCTCTGGTGTACTTCCATGTATGGGTGCTGTGGGTGTCTTATTAAGTATATACATTGCAATGGCACATGCTTCTGCCCAATAATAGTCTGGCATGCTCTTTTCATTGAGCATCGCCCTGGCCACTTCACAAATGACTCTATTCTTCCTCTTAGCAATACCATTTTGTTGAGGTGTATACCTGCAAGTTAACTGCCTTCTTATGCCATGCTTTCTCAAGAAATGCTCAAAAGCATGTGAGGTGTATTCACCACCTCCATCTGTCCTCAAACATTTTTTCCAAGAGCCATATTGCTTCTCTGCAAAAGCTTTGAAGTCCATAAACTTTCCCAACACTTCACTTTTCTCTCTGAGAAAGTAAATCCAAGTCATTCTGCTAAAATCATCAATGAATGTCACATAGTATAAGCTGCCTTTAATGGATGGGTTTTGTGCACGACCCCATACATCGCTATGAACTATCTCAAGTGGCGTGCTACTCATGTTGCCTTCTCTAGGAAACGGCAACCTCGCCTGCTTTCCAAACTGACAGGCATCACAAACATACATATTCCCATCATACTTGAATCTAGGCAGCCCACTAACAATGCCTCTTGCCTGCATGTTCTTTAACCTTTGTATATTCATATGCCCAATCCTTTTATGCCACATGTCAATGTCCTGTACCACATTTTGGCTTTTAGAGAACATGGCTGATTTCAACTCAGGAATCCCAGCATTCAGCTTAAATAGCTTGCCTTCTTTCTTGCCTTTGGCAATGACTCTACATCTATTTTTGAAATCCTCAATGAAGCAACCATGCTCGTTGTTGAAACGAACCTGTAAACCATGTTCCACCATTTGACCAATTGAGGCCAAACTTTTTGTAATAGAAGGCACATACAAGTTTGCCATAGACTTTGTTTCACCATTGTGCATAACTAATGGTACACTTCCAACATGTGTGATGGCACATTGGGTATCATCTCCTGTCTCCACATAGCCTTTCACATCCATAGGCTTCATATGCTCAAACCATTCACCATGATAAGTCATATGGTTTGATGCTCCAGAGTCCATATACCAAGTGTCATCACTTTCAGCATTTGTCATCATAGATCCCACAACATGTTTCATGGCAAACAAGTGATTTGCACTGCCATCATTACTGCTTGATGCATAATTTCCACCACCATGTTGTACATAATGTCCACCATGTTGTGCTCTACCCCCTCTCAAATCATTTTGTTTGCGAAAACAATCACGTGCCATATGACCAAATTTTCCTCAGTAATGGCATTCCACATTTTGCATAGATGTTTGTTGGCCTTGCCAACGTCCTCTACCACGAGGATTACCTCTGCCTCTCTGAGGTGTATATCCACGACCACCTCTAGCACCATATGTAGGCTGAAAATTCTATTGTGGTGACATGTCCTGCCATCCACGACCATTACCACGGCCACGTGATGCAAATCTCCCCTTGCCTCTAGATCCCCTTTGTGAATAGAAAGCCTGATTTCTGCCAATATCATCATGGCTAGTAGATGCATCATGAAAGGAGTCACTGAGTTTGATTTCCTCAACAAGCAAGAGTGAAACCAACTCATTAAAATCTGGTAAACCTGTACTCCAAACCGAGATAGATGTATCAAAAGATTTATACTCCTTACCAAGACCATGCAAGGTAATGTCTACCAAATCATTATCAGGCATGGGGACATTGATTGTTGCCAATGCTCCATTTTCACATCCTCATTCATACATCCACATCCACATACATACTTCCATACATCCACATCCATACATCCACATCCACATCCATACATCCACATCCACATCCACATCCACATCCATACATCCACATCAACATCCATACATCCATTTTCACATCCACATTCATACATCCATTTTCACATCCTCATTCATACATCCACATCCACATACATACATCCACATCCACATCCATACATCCATCCACATCCATACATCCACATCTATGTCCATACATCCATTTTCACATCCACATTCATACATCTACATCCACATACATACATCCACATCCGTATCTACATCCATATATCCACATCCACATCCACATTCACATCCATACATCCATATCCACATTCCACATCTACATCCACATCCATACCCACATCCATTTACATCTATCTGATTCCTATCACATCTATTTACAGAATGTAGGAGAATTCTATTTTTTTGATATAAAGATTCTTTACGCATCTAATTAGGCATAAAGACAACTTTAGTAGGAATAACGCTTTTATAAAAATCCTTTTATGCATCTATTTAGGCATGAGTTCAATTTTAAGGAAAATATCACTTTCAAATTAAAAATAAACCTTTTATGCATTTTACTATGCATAAACTCCATTTTAATGAGAATAACACTTTCAAAATGAAAATAAATCTTTTATGCATTTTACTATGCATAAATTCCATTTTAATGAGAATAACACTTTCAAAATAAAAATAAATCTTTTATGCATCTAACTATGCATAAATTTAATTTCAATGAAAATAATACTTTTGAAATAAAAATAAATCTTTTATGCATCTTTCTATGCATAAAATCAATATTGATAAGAATAACTCTTTTGAATTAAAAATAAAATTCTTTATGCATCTTTCTATGCATAAAATCAAAATTGATGAAAATAACTCTTTTGAATTAAAAATAAAATTCTTTATGCATCTTTCTATGCATAAAATCAAAATTGATAAGAATAACTCTTTTGGAAGAAAAATAAAATTTTTTATGTATCTATTCATGCATAAAATCAAAATTGATGAAAATAACTCTTTTGAAATAAAAGTAAAATTCTTTATGCATCTATTCATGCATAAAATCAAAATTGATGAAAATAACTCTTTTGAATTAAAAATAAAATTCTTTATGCATCTATTCATGCATAAAATCAAAATTGATGAAAATAACTCTTTTGAATTAAAAATAAAATTCTTTATGCATCTTTCCATGCATAAATCCAATTTATTAGGAATTACACTTTTAGAATAAAAGAATTTCTCTTATGCATCTAATTTATGCATAAAATTCATTTATGATGAAAATCACACTTTTAATATAAAAAAATATCTTTTATGCATACAAATCATTTATGATGAAAATCACTCTTTTAATATAAAAGAATTTCTTTTATGCATCTGTTTATGCATAAAAATCATTTATGATGAAAATCACACTTTTAATAAAAAAACATATCTTTTATGCATACAAATAATTTATGATAAAAATCACTCTTTTAATATAAAAGAATTTCTTTTATGCATCTATTTATGCATAAAAATCATTTATGATGAAAATCACTCTTTTATAATCAAAATAACAATTTCAATATGCTTCCTTCTATGCATAGAATTTAATTCTAAAGAAGGTAACACTTTTTTAATAAAGTATTTTTAGTATGCATTTTTCTATACTTAGGATGAAAAATAACACTTTAAGAATACATATATGATGGGAATTACTCTTTTTGAATAAAAAAGTAAAACTTATTTTACACAATTTTAGAAAAATTTTGCCATAATCTCCTTTGTATGGCTGACCATTTTTCAATTTTTAACTCTCTAAAATTAATTAGAATTTCACCAAGAGTATTTAAATCATTCTAATGTAAACATTTTCTACTTATTTAAGAGAAACATTATGAAAAACTTAATTTTTTCTATTAATCATTCATCTAGGATAAAGAATGGTTGGATTTACTAAAAGAAGAGAGGGGAATGCCTTTTTTCAATGAGGCATAACATCATATTCATTTTAGAGAAGACAAAAATCATAAAAACCCTAATAATTAAGCATACATGGGAATTTATGTATTTTCTTACTTCCATTCATCAATTAACTTCAATAGCATTAAAAAGCCATTCCAATTAAGATTCTCAAGCTTGAGAGGGGTTAAGAAGAGAGAAACATTGAGAAATTATGAAAAAAGATCAAAATTCACACTTTACCTTACAAATTGCTTGATTCTTTGATCACGGTAGAGGCCCCCAACCAATCAATTGGTTTGGTATGCTGATGGAGCCACAATGGAGATTGAAGAAGGAGGGAAGCTCCAATTTCTTCAATTTGGAGAGAATTTTAGAGAATAGTAAAAATTATCATTATTTCAGCTTCTGGCAGAGTATAATTCTCTTATTTTTTACAAAGGGCTCAGGTTCTATTTATAGGAGAGGGAGGCTCTAACCAAGACCAACTAATTTCTAGAATTTTCCAGATTCAGTTTGGTTGAATTTGGACCAGATTTGGACCTAGTTTGGTTCCTTTTTGATTCGGTTTGGTTCCTTTTTGATTCGGGAGAGAGGAGAGATAAAAATATCACATTATTTTTGAGTTTAAAACTCATTCAAGCATGTGAAGTAGGGTCCTCCTTGAAGGGACTCCCCTTCCTTACACGTGTCAAAATGGAATCATTATACCCAAAATATCTCATTTTTTTTAGTAATACTCATAGTTTTTTACTAATAAACCTTGTACATAGTCAACTCTTCATCTTATGTGAGCATTTACTCATTTTGGGGGGGGATTTTCTTTATTTCTTCCATTTTTCTCCTCCACACATTTGGATGAATTTGATTGGCCTCTCAAAACCTTAATTTAAAATTTTTAGAAAATCTGGACCCCCAGGATAAGGCCTTTTGAGTAGATTATAATTTATTTCGAATGCACCTTCTGAAAATCTTTTTGAACTTTTGTTTCGGGGGAACTTATTTAAATACGAAGAGATTTTTCCATCCAAAAATATCCAAAATCTGAATTTTTTTGAAGAGGGATTTGACTATAGGGGAAGATACTGGACATCCTGAGAGGCTGGGGAGGAATCTGACAAATTTGGTACATTCTTTAAGGTTTCCACAATGTTCTCATACTCTCCCTTGTCCACACTCTTTAGAAGCATTGCTAGTGCCTCATCATCTTCTACTTTGTTTCCAATGGATGCAAGTTGTTGCTTGATGCTTTTGTATTTGTTGAAGTGTGTGGTTAGAGGTTCACTTTCCTTCATGTCAAGTTTGTAGAATTGCATTAGCATATTTATCTTTGAATTCTTTGCTTAAATGCGAAATAATTTGTTAAGTTCATTACATGCATCTTTAGCTTGTTGTATCCCTACAATGTGGTGAATGATTTCATCATTTAAGCTAAGTGCAATGAGTCCTAATGCTTTCTCATTTCTGCTCTTCCACTCGTTCTCTCCATTCTCCTCTGGACATTCATCTCTTCCCTCAACGAGCCCCCGTAGATTCTTCCTCATGAGCAAATACATGGTTTTTGTTTGCCATGTATGTAATTGCTCCCCGTTGAATTTAGCTACTTCTTTGCAATGCTCATGATGATGTGAAGGGGGTCTTACCTCTTGATACAATTCAAGATTCAAGGGTGAATGGTTTGGACATCAAACTAACTTCAAATTGCAATATAAAGTGATAGAGATCTATATCAGATACCCAATGGTAAGTTTGAACCATCAATTGTACAAAAAATTAGTGATTAATGCTAATTAATCACTAATTAGTGAGATTAATTCCTATTTTGTGTGCAAAAAATAGAGTGTACGGGGAGTCCAGATATGGTACCTTAGAGTTTAAATGAGATCAAATCCTTTTAAGGGCATCAATAGTAGTTAGTCTAGTAGAGGATCAAGCTCAAAAACATAAGATTTGACCAAATAATGAATGCTTAATCTATGCTTTACCAAAGTCACTTGTAGATTTGTTCTAGAGCTTGATGTAGCTTCTCCTTGACAAATTTCAACATTTTGAGGCAACCAGCGTGTTCAACACACCCAAAAACCCGTGGGCTAGCTCCAATGCTTCCAATTTCAAGCCATGATGATGATTTTGCAAATTTTATCAGAAAAAAAGGCACCAGCGAATTAGCAATTCCCGACTGCATCCGATGGTGGTTTTGACCTTCTGAAGTGCCATGCCTAGGTGCTAGTGTGTTGGCAAGAAGGTGTGTGAGTTTTGTAGGCAATGGAGCTATGTGGAGGGAGAGATCTAAGCTCTATTGAGTGTGGGTACTGCAGAAGTTGAAAAAAATAGCTTATAAAGCTATTAGCACCTAATTAGTAATTAAGAAGGTGATTAGTCTTAAAATAGTAGCTGAATGCTAAGCTAGGCTTTGATACCAAGTTTAATTTACAATAATGTGATAGGTTGTGGTGGATCAAATGCAAGAATCAACATGATTAACAAGTAATTAGAGTGATTAAAGTAAGATTAGTGCACAATTAATCTAATAGAAAAATGTAGGCATGGATACTAAAAAACCAAAAAATTCTCATTAGGACAATGCCTCAATTTATAGCTTTTACATCCACAAGGTGCCAAGCACCCACTCCACTGATTTCTCCTCCTTGATTTGTGCCACCTCCCCTACATCTAGGGCACCTTTTCCTAGAATCTTACATACCCCTATATTCACTCATGCTACCCTTGATTCTCTCATTCAGTAGATTCTTCTCACCTTTTCACTGCTACCCACTCAATTACGGACTCCCTTTTACAATCTCTAGCTAAGGGGCTTGTTCTCGCACACATCCATTCACTTGCATATTTTAACAAGTACAACATGGAATTAGAAGATGATTGGAAATAGTGGCATTTTTAAAAAGAACTCAAAAATATCTTGAAGCAAACTTGGTATTTTGAAAAGTTCTTATATTTTTTAGTGTAATTAAACACGCTTAAGTTCTATTTTGGTGCATTTTCATGAAGTTATGGTGGTTATCATTGGGCGAGTTTTCCTTATTCAATAGCCACTCTTCTCCATTTGAATTTCCCTCCATTCAATAGCCACTCTTCTCCATTTGAATTTCCCTCCATTCAAATCTTTAATCTCTCAAGGAAGCCTCTAAGCTTTAACCTGAATCTCCTCTTTCCTCACACACTATTTATTCATGGACAGCAATGAAGAGAGATTTGATTTTTTGGTGCCTTCAAGTGGAACCAAAAAGTCATATTTGCCTTCATTGATTTTCTATACCCAATTATTTTACTATCAAGAAGTATTATTGCAGCAAGAAAGGTATTAAGAAAGTGCTCAATGGAGGTATGGATATGTTTAGAGGGCATTAATTTTTATGTTATTTGAAACACAAGTGTCTAAAATTAATGATAATGTTTTACTACATCGTATATTTTTGCAAATAAAGAAGTTAATTGCAATTTCAGTATTGTTTTATGGTATGTAGAACATCAAAGATAATTCTAAGAAGCAATTTATACATGTGCATTGACTTCGTTGATTCCACCATGCAAGGTGGCCTTCTAAAACCCACAACAAGCTTGCCAATGTTGTTTGGATTTAAATCGATGGATTTAAATCGAAGGTCACTTCTTTAGCACAATGCTTGAATACATGCGAGTGAACTATGTGTTTAGGCTCACCAATGAGTTTGAGGACATTGTTATTCAATTGTTGCCTTGCTTTTCTGACACAAAAAGGGCACGGTAGCAGAGTTACCCTTTTGTTTTGCCACCCCCACACCCAACCTCTTTTGAGAAGACATAAAGTAATGATATTTTGCTTCTTTAACCACATGATAGCTGCACTACCAAGGCTGAATACAAACCTCATGTAGACCTGTGGTCTTGAGTATTGCCTGCAATGAGGAATCCTAGGCATGAGCAACATAGGTGTGTCCTTCATGAACTACAGAGGGTGTTCAAGCACATGCAAAGTTCCATTCCAAGGCTAGCATTCCAATCATTGTCATATCCATTTATGATATTATTGAATCAAAATCAATACAACGTGAGAAGGGAACCCCTAACAACTACGTGCCAACCTCCTCACGTTGTAGTGATTTTACCCCAAAAACAATCTTATATCGTAGAACTTGTGATAAATTAGTACAAATCAAGGGGGGAGTCAATGCATTACAATGCAAGGAAGGGCTCCCTCTGATGTGACCCCACCTCTACTCGCGTTGTAATGCATTGAGAACATGAGGCGCCCCGCCTTGATTTGTACTAATTTGTCGGTCGCAAGTTACATACTATAAGATTATTTTAAGTGTGAAATCACTACAACATGAGGAGGTTGGCATGTAGTTGTTAGGGGTACCGTCCTTGCGTTGTGATTTCACACTTAAAATAATCTTATAGTATGTAACTTGTGACAAATTAGTACAATAATCTTATAGTATATAACTTGTAACTTAAAATAATCTTATAGTATGTAACTTGTGAAAATTAGTACAAATCGAGGGGTGAAGCCCCATCTTCAACGTTTTACAAGGTAAGTTGTATGTGCTGCATGCCTTCAAAGACCTTAATAAGCAACAAGGCTATCCTTGGCACACGTAACACCTCACCACTCACAACAGTTTGACGCGTCGTTGATGTCAAATTGCATGCCCAGGCATTATGATTAAAGCCGTTGTTGTAAAACTTGAGTAGGGCCTCCTTTCATGGTCAATTAATCATGTGCTTAGGTATCTCCTCATTTGAGGAGGTCTTCCCATTGGCACCCCTTTAGTTGGTATGTTTAAAGGTCTACGTCCATGTGTTCGTAGCTGCATGCATTTTAGTGAAGTAGCCACCGAGCCCCCCATGACAATGATGCAAACGACAGGCAGCGAGCACTGCCTTATTGACCATATCCACACATACTCAAGAGTTTATTAGCCCGTCTCAAAGACCTTTCTCACTTGCAATAGTTGTTCTATCTTGTAGGTTTTTGTCTTCATGCAAACGACATGGTGAAGCATGACCCGACCCCACCATTCGTGGGACCATGGAATGTAGGGTCCCCACATGACTTGCTCCTTGTCCAACATATGCCATGCTTCAAAAGCAATAACTTATAGTTTCCCTTTGCATTTCTTGGAGTTGCGCATGTGCTACGTCGATGCATGAGAAGGCACCGGGCCAACGACGAGGCCGGCTGATCCTTCATTAACATAGCTAGTGATGCCGGGATCACCTGCACAGCTTCAACTTGTGCATCCTACTTTAGATGTTGCAAACACTAGAGCTGCACCTATACTACGTCGACGTATGCGAAGGCGCCATGCCAATAGTATCCTTCATTAACATAGCTAGTGATGCTGGTGGGATCACCTGTATAGCTTTACCTTGTGCCTAATGCTTCTGATGTTGCCTGCTACTTCTTCTGCACCATCAAAGCCATGCACAGAAGGAAGGTAGGGCTCATGTTCTCAATGCATTACAACGCGAGCAAATGTTGGGTCACATCAGAGGGATCCCTTCCTCGCGTTGTAATGCATTGAGCACCTGAAGTCCCCCCCATCCCTACTCGCCCCTGGGAAATATCAAAATTAAGATGTGGGTCTATCCGATTTTCCACGATTGTATGCCTTTATGATCCCAATTTGCTCCAATTTCTAGCATGTTGTTGCTTTCCTAGCCATCCTTTCTGTTTCTTCTCGTGAGGGCGAGTTGAACAGACGTTGACAATCAGAGTGTACAACAAAGGAGATACTAACATTTTAGAAAAAGCTTTAAGCTATTAACCAAAGGTTTTAATACCTCGTAGCTAAGATAAAAGGGAAAAGGAGGACCTACAGAAAAGAATCCTAGAAGAAATGGGCCAAAAGAGTATGGGCATCTAGAAGGAGACTGCTCTTAAATTGTAACGTACCCATCTTCACTAATAAAGAAATGTCCATGTAATTATGAGTTTTTATGGTATAAATATCAATAATTTTATTATTTGAGTCATTTCCACTTAGAATCTTCAAATTCTGAGCCCAAATTTGGAATCTGCGCGCGATTTTACCCTAATATAGGATTTTACAGCATCCAAAACGGACACCGGATCAAGCCTATACGCTAATTTCAATCATTTTAGTTAGAAAACGGCGACCTTTAAACCTAAATAAATGCACGACCACATGTCCGATTGACGAACGGTCTGAACCCCTACGACCAGAAGAACCTCCCGGACAAAAAAAAAATTTCGCCCCCCGGGGCGGTCCGGCACGCAAATCGAGGCGGGCGCCCCAAATTTGGGTACCCCGTCCCAAAATTTGGTCCGTACACACTTACTAGGGCGCCCGTACAATGGCCGCCCAAGAACCAAAGGACGGCCGCCCACTGTTTGGTCCATGCGTACCCTTGGGCGGACACCCAGGCCGGATAAGGTACATGCGTACCACTCCTTTCCCAGACAACCGGCACCGTACCTTTCCCGTAGACCCATGCAGGCCACTGATCCATAGCCTTTGAAGGTACACCGTCCTTTCGTCCCTACTTTGCGCAGCGCCCGCACCCTCACCCCTCAGCTATATAAACCCCCGGGGTGCTCCTCAGTCGACACGCACTTCTGTGTAGCGTATGCCCTGTTGTGCCGCCGTCCGTACCGCCGTTGCGTACTTGCTGCAAGTACAGCCGCCCTTGCAGCCACCCCTCTCACACCCCCTCATTTGGCTCTTTTCAGATAAGCCAATTTTCCTCCATCCTCCTCTAGCCATAGACCAGTGTCCTGAACTCTTCTCCCCCCCCCCCCCTGTGTGAATAGACTTACAGAGAGGCTTGCAGCAACCCCTCCTCTAGCCATAGACCAGTGTCCTGAACTCTTCTCCCCCCCCCGTGTGAATAGACTTACAGAGAGGCTTGCAGCAACCCCTCCCAGCCCTCTCCACGTTTTTGCCCTTGGCCTTAAGGACATCTCACAATTCCCCCCCTCCATTTGCGTAGACTTTAGTAAGGGATTTTTGGCTCAAGCGAGGGTTCGTGCGTCATATTCTTTTGCTCATACGGTGAGCAAACGAGCTCGGAATTCAGATCCGACTGAAGCGTTTCGATCGTAGCAGCGAGCTCTACAAGGCGACGCCTAAGATGGCCTCATCCCGGAGACGGAAAAATATTACCTCAAGAGGCGCACGTAAAAACGAGATGGAGGGAGATGCGCCCAATGCAGCTCCAGTCCGCCCTTTTCAAGCCCCTCAAGGAAACGGTGGCCAGGTTAGCTTGGTTAATTTTCAAAAGAAGAGATTTTTCCTTAAATTAGTATTAATGAATGGTATCTTTTTCTCTTAAAATGAGGACATAAAAATTATATGAAATTACGAATTATGTGATGTTGTTTTCGATAAATTGCGTTGAAATTGCTATCTTCATGAATTGTGAATACTATACTTAGAAAATTGCATTGAAGTTGTTATCTTTGGAATTCAAGATTTCTTTTTGGCTTCAACGCTAACCCCGTTCCGTGCTTGTGTAGCCGGGCGGCGTCATTAGCAAAGCCCGGGAATGGTCCAAGGTATCCCTCATACCTTTGGAAGAATAAGGATCGCCGATTGAGGCGAGAGATTATGAGGCTGCCTAGTTCTGAGGGCCCAGGCTAGTGCGGTAAATAAGCCCACCCTAGTGCGCAGACATCCCTCTGAGGGACGGGAGGATCGAGCGATGGAGCCTGAGAGGGCGACAGGCCGGCTTGAGTCCTCGCTAGCGGCCGACGATGAGGTGTATGGTCCCGTAGGGTTTTGCCCAGCATGTAGAGGCTGGAAGGCCGAATTCTAGATCATTGGCAGAATAAGAATAAGAGAGCCGGATTGGCTTGTATGGAAATGGATTCATGTATAAACTTTTTATATAATTGCATCTTGTCTTTGGTATGATTGTATTGTGTAAGAAGGCTGTTATAACGAACCTTGTGAAGAAGGGTCCTAATTAAGGAATATGCTTATTTATGTCAAACAGTGTGGTAGTGTTAATTAGAAAACAAATTGATGCGTGAGTAGGGTGGAAAGTGGGAGGATGGAATGCCCTGACGGAACCATCCTACGGATGGGTGGACCCGATTAGTCGGGTAGCTTTCCAACAGATTAAGTGAAAGCCCTACGTTAGATAGTTAGGTTCTTGGGCGACTCTATTCTAGAAGACTAGGTCAGCGGCTGTGCCTTGCATAAGATGAGGAAAAAAGCGTTGTCTCTAGAAATCAAGTCTAGTAGTTGCCCAATTTTGATCAATTGCCCTATGGGTGATTTGATGTTTAGGAAATCACGCTCCCCCTGCGGGATAGAGCTAGGTCATACCTATGAATCGTATCCTTGAATCTCTACAGGGTCAAGGTGTCGATGAATAGGAAATTTTTCCCCAGATAAGACTTAGCGGACTATCTTAAGTGTTTCTCCCATTTTTAAAGGGAGGAACCTTACAATTGGTATCAGAGCAAGTTTGACTCCTAGGAATTGCAGTTTAAGGATTGTTTTGTAATAAATGTTTTACCTAACATAATGCTAATTAGTAAAGACATCCTACTAAAACAAATAAGATTGAATTGATGTTTGAATGATTGTAGGAAGAGGAAGATGCCTACTCCAAGTTTTTAGTTTTCCAATGCATCTTCGAGACTGCTAGTCACTCCTCGAATTTCGAGTTCCGCGACACCATGGTGCAGATATTAGAGAAGATATCCCTCCCTCATTTCTCTCGTATTCAGAGAGGATGGGGTAGAGATTTCTGGAGTCGTGGGCCGAGATACTTCATCATCCGAGCAGATCAGATTGGGAACCTCACCACCGACCTTAAGCGGATTCGTTGGATTGAGAAGCTGAAGATGGTCCGCTTATTTTGGTTCGTCGGTACCCCCAGGGACGACACCTCGGTGACTATAGATGGGGTTCGCATACCTCAGAATCGTTGGGTGTATGACAAAGTGATGCAGGTCTTACCTGCTGATAGAGTAGCAGTGTTGGGACCTACCCCAATCCAGAGTTTACCACCCTTACCATCAGTTTTTAGAGTCTTAGAAACTACAGCGGAACCCCCATATTTCACATATGTGGACCGCTCTACCCTTATGTCATAGTCAAGCCTAGGGATTTCCCTTCATAGCAAATAAGACTGATTATAGTCTCAGAACTTTGTAATAAAACTTGTCCTTGTAAATATTTGGAAATAAAATAATTTCAATAGTTTTACTCTCCAAAAATTAAGCGTTGTGCAAATATGAATCTTGTAATCTTAAAAATTGTTTTACGATGATGGCCAGGATGACCACCCTCCACTTCCCAATGCGCTTTACACCGATACCCAGGAGAAGAAGCTCCTGCTCAAGCAAATGCAACCTCCCTCCTTTAAAGGAGAAGGTTCAAAGGTTGAGAAGGATGCTGAAGTCTGGATTGAGGCGATGGACGATTATTTCTCTGCTGCCGGTACTGGAGTAGCAAATCAGTCTATGCTCGCACGGTTTCGTCTCATTGGAGATGCTAAACTCTGGTGGAAACAGTGGTGCCGTGACAAGGAAGTCACCGAGCATTCTCAAACATGGGAAGACATCAAGCAGGCAGTGAAGGAAAGATATCTTCCTCCATCCCATGAGTCCATAAAGATGAATGAGTTTTTTAGTCTTAGACAGTGCACCTTAACTCTTGAGGACTACTATTCCAAATTTATTACCCTTCGGAAGTATGCCCCACCTATGACTACTTCCCAGCAAGTGGCTCGTTTCTGCCAAGGGCTAAATGAACCCCTAGATTCCCGCCTTGAAGCAATGAGGCCAACCACTTTACAGGATGCTCTCATACGAGCAAAGCCCCTTGTGAAAGAAATGAAGACTAACAAACCGAAGAATCAAAAGAGATCTTACCTTGAGGCAAACCTTAGAGATCAACCCTACAAGAAACCTCAACAGAATTTCCCCTACTACAATAGAAGGCGACAAGGCAACTCTTTTGCCCCCCGCTCGTATGCTGCTTCTTCCAGAGAAGGCCCTCTGTGTTTTGAGTGCAATGAGCCGAGACACTTTAGAGCCTCAACAATTTGCAGATTTTAGCCCTCATCTCTTTATAGATTTCTCATTGGGCTTGTCAGATCATGCCCCATTGTGGATGAATTTGCAGCTTGGCATGCCTCTGGATGATTTGCCACCCCTCTCCAGTAGATTATTGCATGTTAATCAAGCTTATTTCCGACATCACTATTTCCAGCAAATGATCAGACTTGCAATTCATCCCTTGCCTTTGCATGCCCAGGAGGACATGAATTATGCTTGGGACAGCTTTGTCTCTTGTATGCAGAATGTCATTAGGGAGTATGGAACTGGCATATGACTGAATGGAGGAATGAGGTTAAATGGGCAAAAAGGACAGCACAACAATTGACTGAATTTTCTCAGTTAAGGCCTCTCTCTGATTCAGAAAAGGATTCCCTTTCACATGCTCAGTTTAAATTGACTGTTAATGATCAGAGAAAATTGCACAAATGGCAGATTAGGGCAAGAATGAAGCCCCTCATGGATAAGGGCTGCTCATCAAAAGCCTTTTTTCAGGGCTTGCATGCTACTCGAAAGAAAAACTCATGCCTAAGGGTAAGGAAGCTAGATGGCTCTTGGACGCACTCTTTCTGTGATCTCCAAGATGAATGCCAGAATTATTTCCAGAAATTATTCTCCGCTCCTAGTTCCCCATCAAATCAAATGACTGAGGCTAGGACTGAATTTCTCCAATATGTTTATGAAATAGTGGAAATGGATGAAGCTCTTACCTTGGAGAGACCTTTTACTGACACAGAACTTGATAATGCATTGTTCCACCTCAGCAAATACAAGTCCCCTGGCTGGGATGGCCTTATAGTGGAATTTTATATTTCTTTTTGGGATGATTTGAAAGAAGTCCTCTTGCAAATGATCAATGTTGCCTGGCAAGAAAATCAGTTGCCGCACTCTTGGAAGCATGGCATAGTCAAACTTGTGCCCAAAAAACATCTGTGTGACCATATGTCAGATTGGAGGCCTGTTACTTTGATGCCTGTAGTTTACAAACTCATTACCAAAATGATTGTGCATAGGCTTCACAGGATACTGGATGTGGGACTTCATCCTCATCAGTATGGGTTTGTGCCGCGAAGACAAATCCATGACAATATATCCAATGCCTTGACTGCAATTGAATATGCTAAGTATTCGCATCAAGATTGCAGGTGGATATTGCTAAGGCATTTGACACTGTTCAATGGGATTTTATTTCTCAAATCATGACCAAGTTGGGCTTTGGTCCCAGCAGTTTACTGGCTTTATTCTGGCTCTACTTCTCAGTGCATTCTTGGGGGTCATCTGTCTCGGTCATGGACATTGGGTCGATCAATTAGACAAGGCTATCCTCTTAGTGCTCTCTTATATGCCATTGCAACCCATCCCCTTTTAATGTATCTTGATCATCTTACAAACACAGGACAGATGACTGGTCTTAAAATCCCTGGAGCTGCATCTTTTTTGGCACAAGCATGTGCTGATGATTCCTTCTTTATGCCACAGAATTCTTATGACCACTCTTTCATTGTATGGCTTGGCAGTGGGATTGCATGTCAATTTTGACAAATCTAAATTACTTCCCCTGAAACAATGTGACTGGCATTCTATTCTTTGGCCGGGTCGTCAGGTGGTGCATTCCAAAGATGTAGTCAGGCATTTGGGATATCCCATAGGATGGCATATCACCAGGAAGCAGCAGCTAAAATGGATCTTCCAAAGACTTCAACATAAACTGGAATACTGGAAGATTTCTACTTGGCCTCTTCATGTCAGGCTCAGAATAGTACAGTCCATTGTAATGTCCTATGTCCAGTTCTACTTGCCTTTGCTGCGTTGGTCCTCTAGGGATATTTCAGCCTTTATGTCTCAAGCTATGGAGATGTTATGGAGGACAAAAACTGTTGTGAAAGCATTGAGACTGATGAAGATGGAAATGGTGTGCTCTCCTAGGATGCATGGTGGACTTAATGTCCTCAATATAAGATATCATGTACTTGCAAGGAAGGCGACTATGCTGCATACTTTTTTCCGCCAACAACAGCCATGGACTTGTATGCTAGCATCCATGTGTGTCAACATGAGGACTTCTGCTTATGGTCATTGGATTACTGATCATTGGGAGGTTGTCATTGGGAGATTTGTAGGGAAGATACCTGGCTGTCTTTTCTCTACTGCTCTGATACTTGACTGGAAACAAGTACTTTCTAAGGTCAAATGGGCTCCTGATAATTGCTCGGGGACAAACTCAATGAGGAAAGAAAGTATTCATTGGAGTGCCATCTTTTGACATTCCCCTTGCTTTACAGGAACATGTTCGGGCATACAATCTCATGAAATCGGGAATTAGATACATACATGATGTGGTAGATGATCAGGGCTATGTCTTATCTTTTCCTCAGGCCACTGCTTCCTATGCATTGGGAATGCATCATAGGTCTATATGGAAGAAAATTGCTGATTTATTACATCCTTTTCTACCTGTTCCTCCTGTGGCTGACACAGACAGGCTTACGGATTGGCAATTGCAACCCTCTGCTACATGCACTCATCATGTTCCTCTTCCCGCCTTAACCTCCATCAAAGCTTACAGGCTTCTTGAGCCTGCTCCATGGATTCAGCAACATGCTAATTCTCTGTGGCATATAAGGAGCCCCCTCTCATGGTGGCGGAAGAATCTCGGGATGTTATGGAAGTGTAAAATGCCATTGAAACAAAGACTTTTTCTTTGGAGATGTATGACAGGCACATTGTCAGTGGGAGTCACACTTGCTAAACGTCGCATTGCACCATCCACATGTTTAAGATGCCAGGCTCCTTCAAAGACTGTTCTTCATTTGCTTTGGCACTGCCCGTGTTCTAGGATCCTCAGGAGAATTTCAGATTATCTTCGGCTCCGTTTCCCAGGTCACAGATTTGGGAAACATTTCTAGCTCTTTGGCAGATTTATGAGGACTTTGTCTCAATACTCACTATTTCTCTCTTGGGTGAGATATTGGGCTCTTTGGACAATCTGGAGTGAGCATAATTTGGCATACTTGGGTCGGTAGATTCACAAGTCATATGAATCTTTCCGAGCCTCATTGCAGCAATCCTTATATGATGCCTACCATGAGGGTGATATGGATGCTTCTTGCATAGAGCTTTTCTTTTTGTGTTTTTGATCTTTGGGACACTCTCCATTTCGGAGACCTCCCATCATGTAAATTCATGAGCATATAAATATACTGCACTGGATATTAGCAAAAAAAAAAGCGTGTGTGTGTGTGAGGTAAGCTTGAATAGGTAGGTGTCGAGTGTGAGTGAGAGATTGAGAGAGAGAGAGAGAGAGAGAGAGATGGAGTGAGCAGCACAGAGGAAGCTTCCTAGTGTCTCCCTCTTATGTAGTTGGATTTTGGAGGTCCAAGAATTGAATTAGTAGAACTTAAGGGCTTGACAATCCTTCAAGTCTTTATTCCCACAAGCAATGCATTGTCACAGCTCTAGACGGCGGGTTAGTATTCCTTGGTATTGACATGTTTGTTATGAGACTACAACTTTACTCAATTACACATCCAAATGTGTTAGTCCTAAATGAAAATATCTTAAGGCATAGAATTGACACGCTTTCTCTCAAAAATTCATTAAAAAGGGCCCTTTCCTCTTGGACGATGGTTAACATTCATAATCAATGGTCATCGGTTGATGAAAATGGTAGACTAGCAATGATGGTCAACATTCACGCTCTTCCAATGTATTTATCCATGTCATTAGATACATGCACATTAAAAAACATGCATGGTTAGTAGAAATCATGAATTAGTATGAGCTTCACCTCTCTCTCTCTCTCTCTCTCTCTCTCTCTCTCTCTCTCTCTCTCTCTCTCTCTCTCTCTCTCTCTCTCTCTCCCCCAAAAAAAAACAAACAAACAAACAATGTGTCAAATGAATTCCCTCTTGAGACAAAGAGATTCAATTTGAAAAAAAACAAACAAACAAACAATGTGTTGGATGAATTCTCTCTTGAGGCAAGGAGATTCAATTTGAAAATTTCACTTAACCAGTCTACAAAGGGGATTGATAACTAGAGATAAAGTATGTAATAAAATTCGATCATTCTAAAAGATGATTAACATAGTCTTTTCACTGAGATCACTCTACTAAACACTTCTAGGTCCATATATATGAGCAAGTTTAGTTGGTGATACTATGGTTTATAAGACCTAATGATGCTATGACAATGAAGTCATCAATATAAATGACTATAAGCACAATCCCCCTATCTGTCTATGGTTTATAAGACCTAATGATGCTATGACAATGAAGTCATCAATATAAATGACTATAAGCACAATCCCCCTATCTGTCTTTTTCACATAAAGCAAAAAATATGGCACAAAGTAAGTGTTGAATGGAGTGCACCATTGTCTTTAGTTAATGCGTTATAGAAAGTCCACTGTTCCATCCAAAAACCACCACCAACTAATAAGGATCAAACATCAAATCCTTCAAGTGTGGTTAATCCATACTTAGGACTATTTAAGGTACGTGATTGTGTAAGGCCTTTCTTTCCTCACATACACTCTAAACATGATGTTCAAGGGTTCAATAAAAATTATCTTTTGTCTTCAACAATTAAAGCAACCACATCATTCCAAATCTCCTCTCAAAATTTCAACGTGTACTTTTAGAAACATTCTTGAATGTTAAACACATATTGGTTAACACATTCCTGAGACAACTATGTCTACACACTTATGTAATGGGGCACCAACACTATATATTGTAAATCCCATCATTTGATGAGGGAAACGACCTAAGACACTCCTAAGTATTGAGCTTCAAAGGACATAGAAGAGGATCTTGGTCAGTTAGCCAAACCTTAGAGAAAAGCCTTGTAACTATGTTTTAGGCACCCCGGGTCACTTACTCCCAAGCGGCCTAGTGGGAAAAAGCTTGAAACTGTAAAAGCCAATTTCTCTTGTTTATAACTCATTCTCCCATTTGTACAATAGAAGTGGAGTGTTCTCTCTCTCCCTCTCTCTTGCAACTCTAATCTAGCAGCTAGCATTACTCGTTGGATATAGAGCAACTGACTCGATGTGACAACGAGTGCGGGAGGAAAGCGTGATGAGCGACTACAGTGGTGGATAGCCAACTTCACACAACACGTTAGGATAGGGTTTTCTTAACATCTTTGGCACCGTTACTGGGGCACCAATCCGCTACTTATCTACGCCATTTTTATTCGAATCCAATGGAGCCTCCATAGCCCAGTGCCACAGGTAAGCTCTTTGTTGACATGCAATTTTTTAATTTTTTAATGTATTTTGATATTTTGCTTTGTTGTTTTTATTGAGATTCATGGATAGCTTTGTGTTTAGAGTAGGATTATTATTTGTTTGAGTGAAAAAAAAACTTGAGATTGGGATGATTAGAGAGCCTAATCAAGAGAATTTTTATTTAAACCTACATTACTTTTCTTAATTTTTAGCCTAATCCTTTTCTTTTACTTAATCCCTTTGCATAGGTAGGTTAGCATTACTAGATAAAATACTAATCAAACAAAAAACCTAAAAAAAAACCATAAACTATCTCTTAATTTTTACTAATTATCACTAATCTATTGATTATTATGATTAGTGGACTTAAAGAGAATAAAAAACCAAAAAATTGAGCCTAATTTCTTGTAATTAAACTAATTAGAGTGGCATTAGTATTCTAAATGCTTGCCTTGACCTAAATCTATGTTTAGTCCACTCTCATTAAGCCTTAATTAGTAAGAATTAACACTAATTTGATCTCTTTTATTTAATTTTTTCTCTTTTAAGTGAGTTAATTAGAGATCTAATTAAGAAGATGAATTTGAAATAATCACATCTTTGGATTAGCCTAAACATTGCTAATCCACCTATCAAATCTCCATGCTTAAACTCCTCACCAATTAAGAGTAATTAAAGAGTAAAAAGAGGATTAAGAAGTGATTAACAATGAAATTAAGGAGATTAATCTTTAATTAAGTTAGAGTACCTCTTTAAATTAGTAAAAATCCACTAATTTAGAGGTAGCCTCTAACTTTAGCCATTTCCCACCTACTTGCATTAATGAGGGGATCTTAGTTGTCCCCCACTCACTTCCCTCCAATTTGAAATTCAAATTTCAAAAGTTACCACGATCATTCCATTCCAAAATGCCATGGCCGTACCATTCCAAAGTGCTGTGGACGTTCCATTCTAAAGTTACCACGACCGTTCCATTCCAAGTGTCATGGCTGTTCCATTCTAAAGTTGCCACGGTCATTCCATTCCAAGTGCCGTGGCTATTCCATTTTAAGTATCGTGGTCGTTCGATTCCAAGTGCCGTGGCCGTTCCATCCCCAACAAGTGCCATGGCTATTCCATTTTAAGTATCATGGTCGTTTGATTCCAAGTGCCGTGGCCGTTCCATCCCCAAGTGCCATGGCCGTTCCATTCCAAGTGCCATGGCCGTACCATTCCAAGTGCCTGGCCATTCCATTCCAAGGGTGTTGTGGCTGTTCCATTCCAAAGGTGTTGTGGTTGTTCCGTTCCAAGGGTGTCGTAGTCGTACCATCCCAAATGTCCTGGTCGTTCCATCCCAAGTGCCGTCATTCTCAAGTGCCTTGGTCGCTCCATTCCAAAGTGCCATAATAGTACCGTACCGTACCTAAGCCTTGACCGTAACGTACGAACCTAAGTGTACGGACGTACTATTCTCAAAAAAAATTTGAACTTTTTAAAATTTCCGAATCTTTACAAGTGCTTTTGGTCTACCTCCCTAACTCACTAGGGTCATTTTTACACACATAAAACACGTCAAAAGACTACTTTTAACCTTAAGGATACGTTCACGTGTGCAAGATAAAAGTGAGCTAAAACTCCTATTTCGGGCCTACGTTCGCATTGTTGAAGCTTTTCTAAGCTTCCCCACATACCATGAACACCTTTTGGTCATGGTTGCATGCCCTTAATTCCTCCATTCCATTCGGTGACACCCTGACCTCAATTACACATTCACATGTGGTCACCACGCCACATGTTTGGTCGTGCGAGCGAAATGATTTTTGAAGAGCCTTCATCTAGTGGGGTCCCTCCATATCTCCACCCAGCATGGATAGTCGTCCCATGCATACTCGCGTACCTCCTTCTCTATCCACCATAGATCTATTCCCACCCCACCCTTGCACCACCTCCCCTTACATCACAACTTGACATTCCGAGCTTAGTACAAGCTCTAGGAAGGGGACTGTCACACCACTTGCACCCACAAACATCACATACAAAACCTATGTGGGCGAAATTTTTCAAACTTCTATCAAAATGCCACGAAGTTGGAGACCCTGTATTCCACATCGAGGTCTTTAACCAAATCTATCAGGCATTTGAAATTTTCGACGATGCAACCAACATCCATCTCCTTGGACTCAACCTTGAAGGCAAGGCCGTGCAATGGTTCCAATCCTTGGACCCTCAGCACAAAGGCGCTTTCAATGTAGTGAGAGAGGCCTTCATACCTAGCTTTGCACCCTACGGGCCCAAATTAAGCCCCATCATCCAATTGTTCCAATTGGAATAGAAGCCCGAGGAAACATTATGCGACCACATAGCACACATCAAGTACCTTGATTCACGTTCCAAAGAGAAAAAAATTGAGTGATAAACGTTTAATGGACCATTTCCTCTTGGGGTTGCAGAATCCAAGACTACATGACCACATGTTGGTCAAGGACCCCTCCATCTTTGATCAGGCCTACAAATGGGCGATCTTTCTCGATGACAACATGCGAGAAAGCTATTCCACACAATTGGCCACTATGCCAATAACAGATCCCAACCAGGTCCATTGCTAGACATGTGGAACCCACGTGCTTCGCCATCCTCGAGGCACCCCTAACACCTCATCTCCCCTTGCCAGTGCCTCACATGGACCCTAAACCACTTGTGCACACTATAAGTGCACACGCAGTGAAACCGCCTCTTATGTGTTTCCTATGCCATGGACCCCATAAAGTGACTAAATGCCCTCAAAAGAAACACGTGCCAATGCAACCACAATGTCATGGCTATGGAATTGACCATTACTTCAAAGATTGCCCTTTGCAATCAAATTCTCACTCCACAGTCGAAGACATGCCATCCCTCAACATGCTGAGCATTCAACATGGGAAGATTTCAACTGTCCCATTGAATGTCGTCACACGATTGTTGTTGTAAGCCAAGCTAAAGAAGGCCACATCCCAAAAGAAACAACGCTCTAAGCACATTGGCCATGGAGACAATCAGGTTAGCATCCACACGGGCTCAACAAAGACCACATCATCATCCTCCAGGAGCGATGATCGTGTGCCGAACTACCACTCCCCCATGCAGCCCACCAAAAACCCACCAAACTAGAAAAACAACTGGCCACATATCCCAATACCATCCTTGAGAAGCAATGTCTTCAAGAGGCCCAAGCACTCATAGAGCAATACCACGCTTACCTAGAACCGCCGCCTGTTTTTGTAACCTTTGACCCATTGCCTAAGTGCGCACCATCCCCCATTGAACCTCAACCTCTCCACCAGGTCAGGAAAGAGCCCCTGCAAATTCTCAAGGCCGCGAAAGATCCGTTCACCAACCTGATGTTGACAAACGATAATTTTACCCCTCATGTGCCTCCTCGTTCTCCAATGCCTATTCCACAAATGGCCAAGCCCAAATCCTACGTTCACATCGAACAACTCGATGCAAACACTGACATATAGGCCGACAACGACTCAGGAGGTCCGCACATGAAATTTATTGAGGTATTTTATCCTCCTACGGCACCAAATCTCAACCTCTAGCCCTGATAAATAAGGACCAAATTGAACTACTATTGCTGGTCCACTCTATGATCAAGGCCCCGCCCCTCCAGAAGCTCCTACTCATCAACGCGACATGGCCGGCCTCTCTGCCCTTCTTTCCTTCCAAATTCAAATGCCCATTGGAACCTTGTTAAAAGGTAGTCCAAATGAAAGATCCCTACCTCCTTTGCACAACAAAAACTGGGGTGCTAACAGCAGCGAAAGTAGCACTTCTTGCGCAGGGCAAAGCCTCTTACTCGGGGCTTCGCCCCCACGGATATCCAGACAAGAGACTAATCCCTCGGTTCTTCCCGAACCGAACCCGAAAAAAACTTCCCTTGCCCAGAAAGCATGGGCCATTCCTCCATGAAAATTTATTCTAACGTAGTCAAGAGCCTTAACTAACCAAACTGATCATCCGACCGGACCCGTAAGTCTCATGGTGGGGTCAGATCAAGGAAGAGACTTACACTTGGATCATAGAGTCCAACGCTTTTTTCCTCATCAAGAGACACAGCCATTGATTCTTTTTTATAGAACAAGGGTTATCCGAGATTTACTTCAACTATCATAACTTAACAGCATTGAGTCTCATTTTAGGGATCCATCAATCCAACCTAACCCCATCCAGTCCCATGGGTTAGCCAACCGCCCAATCATTGTAGTGATAAGATCCACTTAGGAATTTGTTTATGTTTTGCCTTGGGTACCAGGGAAAAGAGTTCCTAGGTCCCCTAGCCAGCGCTTCAAGCAAACTTCAAGGTAGTCACACCACTTACACACCCAATATGAAATTACTTGTTTCACAGATTCAACTGTCTTTAAAATAACCTTTTAATGAAACCATAGTATCACTGATCATAATCCTCCAAAATATCTAGCTTGAATTCTAATTTCCAATCATTCCTTCATTGGTGTACCTATGGCATCATTGGCAACTAGAACGCTCACCACCTGTTCACTCCAGGGACCTTTTTAATAGTTCCTAGCTCATAGTACCCGAAAATATAATCACAGATGGACTCTCCGTTGAAGATCAGTAAGATCAACCAAGAGATCCATATAAAAGAGCCATCATGGACTCATCCATTGAGGACCAGCAAGGCCAATCAACCAGATCCATGCCCGAGTTCAGAAAATAATTTTAACTCCTTGTTCCAATTTCTTCCCCAACGCACACGTGGGTATCTTCAACGACCTAGAGCCCGAGCACTGTATGGTCAGCACCCTCTAGGCTCCTTCGTAGGTCACCTAGCGCTTCACTCATAGGCCGCTTCCTTGGTCCCTCATCCATCGTACCGAAAGCTCACCATTTAAATCGAACCGAGGCTGGTCAAGACTGCGACCGACCTTGCTATGCGAGACGTCCTCCATTGACTCTCCGTCACAGTTGTTGCAACTTTATCACTTAGGTCTCCACCATGACCTCATTCACAAGATGGTCAAAATGTTTCCCCAACATTTTGACATAAAACAGTCATTTAAAAAAACAGGTCATAAATACAGTTTTTAACAAACTCTCATCTTTCCTCATTGTTCCACATCATTTCTCGTTATTCCACATTCTTCTACATCAATTCATATTGCTTATTTCATATCCATTCATATGTATTCCCATCGTCCTTCATCCATTCTCATCCAATCACATCATATTACATCTATCCTCATCACATCACATCACAACATATCCACATCACATCTCATCCATTCATATCACATCACATCCATCCACATTCATTCAGATCCACATCACATCCACATCCATTCACATCTCATTACATCACATTCACATCTCACCACATCCACTCACATCTCATCACATCCATTCACATCCATCACACTCATTCACATCTCGTCACATCCATCCTCATCTTATCACATCTCGTTCACATCCATCTCCACATCACATCACATTCATTCCATCCACATTACATCACATCCACATCTATCCATATCACACCACATCCATTCACAGCTCATACATTCATCCACATCCATTCATTCATTCACATTCACATCTATCCATATCCATCTCATTCACATCCACATCCATTTACATCACATCACATCTCATCACATTCACATCCACATCCATTTACATCACATCACATCTCATCACATCACATTTACATCTCATCCACATCCATTTACATCACATCACATCTCATCACATCACATTCACATCCACATCCATTTACATCACATCACATCTCATCACATCCACTCACATCTCATCACATCACATTCGCATCTCATCACATCACATTCACATCTTATCACGTCACATTCATATCTTATCACATCACGGATAATCCATTTCTCATTTATAATGAATTAGAGTAGTTTTCAACTACTCATAAACAATCTAAAAGAATTTACTATTATTTTAATAGCACAAAATCATAAAAATATCATTTTCTTAATCTCTAGCTTATCAAGCCTAGAGTTTAGCTTTGAATTAAGAGACTATCATTGAGAAGCATCCTTTTTCAAAGGATTTAGCCATAAAGATAGCTATTCTTTTAGAGAGAGAGATTTACTTAAAGAAAGCATTACAAATAAGCATAAAGATCAACTTTCTCTTAATTAAACATTAAGACTTTAAGGAAAAGCTTGATTTTAATTAAAACAATCATTTAGAAAGCTTCTCAAGCTTAAGAGAGGTTGAGAAGAAGAAAGTTATTGAAAAAATTAAAAAAACTATAAAATTTGATTTTACCTCCAAGTTTGACTTGATTCTCTAATTGCAATGAAGTCCCCGACCAATCAATTAGTCCACCAAGAGGAGAAGAGCAACTCCAAGAGTTATTGTAGAGAGAGAGAGCTCCAAGCTCCCAAGAGGAAAATTTAAGAGATAATAAAAAATATAATTATTTTAATATAATACTAGCATGGTATAGCTCTAATATTTTATTACAAATGACTGATGGTCTATTTATAAGTGAGGAAGGCCACTAACCAAGTCCATCTGAGTTCTAGAATTTTCTAGGTTCAGTTTGACTCAATTATTTGAACAAGATTTGAACCAATTTAGCTCTCTTTTTTATTTGGTTTAATCCAAGTGAGAGGAGAGATTTAAAAAATCACAATTTTTTTGAATTAAAAACCCTTCCACACATGTGAAAGAGGCACCTACCTCAAGAGTCCCCCTTACCACGGTGTCAAAAATGCATCATTATTTCAAAATATCTCATTTTTTTAGTAATATCTCATAATTTTTAACTAATAAACCTTGTACTCAATCAACTCATCTTATGTGAGCATTTACTCATTCTTAGGTATTTTCTTTTATTCTTTTGGATTTATCTTATCCCAACACTTGGATTAATCCAATTGGCCCATTCAAACCTTAATTGGACCATAATCCAATTGGCCCATTGGAACCTTAATTGGATCATAATCCCAAAAAAAATTAAAATGTAGACCCTTAGGCTAAGGTCTCTTATATCATTTTCAATTAATTCCTAATACACATTGAAAAGTTTATTTTGAACTTCTGTTTCTCAAAAAAATCCATTTTAAACACTAGGATAATTTTTATATCTAAAAATATCTCAATTTTGGGTTATCTCTCTCTAGACATTTTCTATCTCTAGGCTAAAACAAGGTAAAACAAGATCTTTCTTCTATTTCAAAGAGGGAAATAATTACAAGAACAAAAAGGGAGCTTCTTACACCTTTACACCTCAAAAGCTGGAGGAAAAAATCTTACACTAAATTTATGGAATGACCTTCAAGATTGGATGAAATGCAAACTACAAGCTTCTGTGGAAGAGAAAACTCCCTCATATTCCTCGGACCAATCTGAGCCCCATCATCTAGACTTACTCCATCACCACCACCCACAACCAAAAGGCGTACCAACAATTCGCATCAATGCGCTAGGATAATACTTTGAAGATGATGACAATCTTAGATGGTGGTTTGGCGTAAGCATCCTCACACAAACATGTTGGAAAAACTGAGACCAACCGTGCCTTGATCCCACCACATTGGTGATCAAGCTTACGGCCGAGAAATCTGCAAAACCCCTAAGCATAACACATGACCTCAAGGTCAAAGTTTGTGACATGACATTCCACCTCACATTTATCATCGTGGACTTTCGTAATGCCACCTATGATGCCATCTTGGGGGTCGACCCTTCATAAGACAAACCCGACTAATCCATGACTAGGACATACATCATGTCTACCTCCCGCAAAGGGTCTCAAACGCTTAAGAGGTCAATTTATACACATCACATCCCATGGCCAAATCTCCCTTTGTTAAAGGCCAGGAGCAATGATCTCTTGGTTTACAATGCTTGTAAACCAAGCCAGGAGCAATGATCTCTTGATTTACAATGCTTGTCATCAAGCCCTTGATGATGTGCGGGTGCCATGCACGATCGCTTCTATCAATACGCTTCTGTCAATAGTGACAAAGTCGATGACTCCCTTAACACCCTCAGTGTAAGTGTAGCGCTCCCTAACTTGAAATAACCACCCTTAGGGTCTGGATAGATTTTCACTTTAGTAGAAATATACAGAGAAAAAGTGCCTTGCTGTCACCCGACAACTAGCCACAATCTTTTGTCATGAAAAACATGGGTCTCTCTAGGCAAACCATCTCTTAAAATTGCCCATGCCAAAGTTCAACTGCCTTGTGGTGGAGACAACACATACAAAGCCTTGGGTCTTTTACACAAACTATACATATTGTATCTAACCCATTGACTTGTAAGTTCTATGTGGTTTCCATAGGTGAGATAAAAGAAACAGTCATCAGAGGAGGAAGCTAGTACAATCAACTCCGCTGACAACACAGCTACCCCAAAGCTCCCCCAAGGCAAGGTAACAATGATCCTCTAGGATGGAGAGCGCATCGACTCTGATCCTCTGTCCCCACCCCACCGACTACTTCCACAAAGGGCATTCTCACATCTCCCACAATAACTGGTAAATCTTCCATCGCCCCTGAACTACCACCAAAACTCAACCCACCAAGAATATGGATTGGACTCTTAACAGAGAATGGTCCACAACGATGGCAAGCCCACATATATTTCATGGTCCACACCAATCTCATATTCTTAGAGACGTGGAAAGCTCTTGGAAAACCCACACTAACAAAAGAACACAATTATATTCAAATTTCACTAATGCATTTAATGAGTGTTGGGTATTTCATTCCAAAAAATTTTATTAGAAATAACCAATTAAAATGAAAATTTCATATTATAGATACAAGAGCACTTCAAGATCGGATTATCATTGAAAAAGAGTGGATTGATGCCTCTCCCAAATCAATTGGCGCGACAAAACGACCACCATGAAAATTAATGACAAGACCACAGTACTCTTGTGTTCCCAAGAGGAGGTCATACACACCCTCACTCCCGACTACCCTTCCCCCTCATGCCCCATCCTCATCGCCCGATAGTCTCCCTTGTTTCCACACCCCATACCTCACCAAAGCCAATCGATCAACCATTGTTGACACCATTCACCAATGACAATCCAATCTCATCCGTCAACATTGCCCCTCAACTCTACAACCTCGACCACCCACACTGCAAGCACCCTAACTTCATACCTTTACCATGACAATCAATGGTGGATGCCCAAACATCTTCTTCCCGCTTAGGGATTCTACAATGGCTACACAAAACTCTATATCCCAAAACGACTATCTCCACCCCTTAAGTACAAGAAGCCAACAAAAACCAACTTGACGTCCAAGCTTTAACGTTGGCTAGTCCCTGATCACTTGTTATAAACACAAGGCTACTATGAAGGCAACCCTTGCCTTTAGCTACCCAAGAACGCCGCCTATGCTCATCCACCACAACACCCCACCAAGAAGCTGCGACAAAAAGCCCCACGATCGTCGGTTAGGCAAAACCCCAAACACACACCTATGTCTTCCAAAGCATGTCCTCCGTGTCGAGAACCAAATCATACCTCCGTGTCGAGAACCAAATCATACCTCAAAGCCTTGTCGACAAAAAAGCCGAAAACCTCGACAACCATGGATCTTCATCACTCGACAACGTTGGTTAACCAAATATCTCTTAGAAGCCCAAGGCTTCCATGATGGAATTCCATCATTTAGCTCCCAAGACATACCCCTCAACAATTCACCCAAATCACATCCACTACGCCAGTACATGTCCAATCAACAAAAATGGTTTAGCAACCAACAGACAAGGAAGTCCCCTCCTCATCGACAACATCCTACGACCTTGCCCACACCCAACCCATGGACACTCAAAAGCTCAATTCGCCCATCCCTTTTTCCCAACGGAGCCTCCCTCACAAAGCTCCACCCCGTCCCTCGACTTCGTCACCAAACCATGGAACAATACTACAAATGACTGAGCTTCTCCAACCACTCAAAGATAAACTCAAAGGTAAGCTCACAAATCTAGCAACATGGGCCACTCAGTACAAAACCCTCTTTAGGGATACTGACCAATAAACACATGCAAAAAAAAAGAGAAAGATAAAGTCTCTAGGCAAATAAGATCTAGGTGATTAGGACCACGAGCACACCTCTTGCCCTCACCCTGCACAACACTTACAAATCTCACTCGACTTTGTCCTATGAACACACACCGCACAAAGTTTCATCATCAACAACCATCCAAGTACATCTCTAGATAGAGGAGCCATGTTGGACACAAGCCTCGTCAATGGTACGACCCAACGCCTAGATCTTTTTAATCACCCCTGCTTCACCCGAATAACTATGCCTCATGCCTAATCAATCCTATCCTTAACTTCTTCGGCTCCACATGTATGGATTCTCGATATCAACTACCACTCCTATCAACACAAGATTCTAGAGCTACAAAGACAGAAGAAGACAAAGCATAAAAAGAAAAAGAGAACATCGCAACCTGATGTCTCAACATCCACGAGAGACAAGATACCCATCACGATGTCTTGATAAAGATGCTAGAGCTTCATAAGCATCGCCATTGACATACAGCATCTCGAAGCGCAAGCAGTCTCCATCAACCTAGCTGGATACTTAATCGCCAATAATCCACTAACTTATTTCCATCATACTAACTCTCCTACCCTTTATCATTTTCGAAGAGAAAAGAACCAACCAAGCGCGACACTTTTCCGCGTGCCTCGACAATCCCTCACCAATCACGAGGACACACGATCGACTTAAGAAAGGGGAGTATGTTAACCACATATTAGTTAGCACATTCCTATGATAACTATGTAAGTACACGTATGTAATAAGCAATGCTATAGATTGTAAATCTTGTCATTTGATGAGATAAATGTCCTAAAGACTTCCCAAGTATTGAGCTTCAAAGGACAAAAAAAAGATCTTGGTCAATTAGCCAAACCATAGAGAAAAACCTTGTAGCTATGTTTTGGACGCCCAAGGTCACTTACTTCCGAACTACTTAATGAAAGTCTTGAAATTATAAAAGCCAATTTCTTTTGTTTGTAACTCATTCTCCCATTTGTGCAATAAAAGTGGAGTGTTCTCTCTCTCTTACAACTCTAATCTAACATGTGTGGTGCTTAAGATTAAAATAAGAGTGATTGATACTAATTAGTTATTCCCTCTTCTTCCTCTCTCTCTCTCTCTCTCTTGCGTGATTAAGCTAACTAACAATTTTCTTTCCCGCAAAGATTCTACACAATCCTCGTGAGAGCTTGCATCATCCATTGAATTAGAGCAACTGTCTTGGTGTGACGAGCGCGAGAGAACGACGATAACAAACGACTACAATGGAACTCGAGAGCCTAGCTCGAGCTCGACGAATAAACAACTGTCCAAACACGTTAAGATAGGGTTTCCTTTAACATTGAATTTGAAATAAGTAATCAAAACCAACTTACCTTGATAAAGTCTTATATTGTTCGATGGTGTCTATTTTTTGTAACAATAATTGTTTAAGCACATTCTTAATTTTGGGCTAAGTAATAAAAACCTACTTGACTAGCCTTATATTGTTCCATGGTGCTTATTTTTTGTAGAAAAAATGAGAAGAGAACACAAACCTTTTATAGTATTGTGCATGCTTTGGTTTGCATCAATCAATCATGTGATGTCTCAAAAAAATGCAACAACAATTAGAATAAAATGTTTATCAATAAATGCTCTACATACTTCAACTACGCCACGCCAACTTTGTAGTGGCCTCAAGAAACACATTAACTTCTATGTACACTAGAAACTAAAGACACATCTACCCAAGTAATCTGGTTTTTTCTTAGAGATTATACACTATTTAGTGATAAACAACCAGGTAGGGTTCACCCCCAAGTTCAGATTTAGAAAGGCACGGACTGACACTAGGCTAGTCATTTTTATGCATGCAAATATGACTTCTTTTTTTGGGTTTGTTGGATATTTGAAAGTACACCCATTCACACACTAGATGCCATCGCTTGTTGTAGAGGGGGAGATTTGAACCCATCACCTCCTTGGGACGCTCAAACTCCTTCCTTACCACTACATTAACACGACCATTCACACACTAGATGCCATCGCTTGCAAAGGACCCATCACCTCCTTGGGACTCTCAAACTCCTTCCTTACCACTACACTAACAGGCAATTGGCAAGATGATTACTTTAGTGTTACGAAAATTCTTGAAAATTATGGGCTGTTGACCTTCGACCCATAAGTGACCTTACGCAATGTAAAAGACCGAAAACAGAATGATGGCACATACAAACTGAAAGAGCCCATACTTTCCAGTGATCAGTCACACTTGCTCTTTTAAAAGGGAGACACATACAAAGCTGTATAAAAACTCCCTGCACATGATAGAAGAAAGGCCAACCAAAACTTTTCAATCTACACAAGATGTACAGTGTCCCCTGCCACCATGACTCTATTTGCTGTGTGCAATCTCTGCATCAAACAATAGAAATAATAAGGTCAATACAACCAGAATAACACCCTTGAAATGGGCAAAACCCAACTGAGACAATGAATCTAGCATTACTTTTCCAATCATACAACAATACTACATGAACAGAACTACCTACATGCTTTGAAAAATAACTTTTTTGTTGAGTGATGTGTTTATAAAGTGAAAGGCAGCTTGACATTCTAAGCCATCTTTGAAAGAAGTCTAGCTAGAAGCAATTAAGAGACCTGTAACAGCCAGTTAAGCTCTTGTTGAGTGAAGGGATTGGAGTTCCCAGCGTTCACAACAGCTGCAACGCCAGTCAAGGAGATTTGCTCAAGCCGATTGGTCATCATGTGCTGGCTAAAGGCAGCATTAAACCTCTCCTCCCTGCAGAACAGAAACACCATACAAAAGCACAAGGAAGCACCCAATGGGACCCCAAACTAAAGCTAGGACCAAGTGAAGCAGATTATTTACCCTCAAATGGAGCCAAGGACCTAAGTTATGCGAGTACTGCAATGGAATATAGGGCTTTGTTACTCTCGGAAGGGATAAAGTTCATGGCCTCTATACCTCTCTGCAGAAACAGCAACAACAGCCTGGACCGAGCTCTCTGAAGGGAGAGCATCACCTTCAACATCACCACCATCACCAGAAGCTCTTCTCCTGCCTGGAGAAACCACATCACTCCTGCGCCTCTGCCTCCTTGAAGTCTGCCTGTAAACTCCAAAGATCAATATGCTTTCAGACCACCATTGCACAGCTCACTCCTTGACAAAATGTGACTGCCAACATGTAAACTAACCTGTCTTGCCCAGCTGCTGCTCCACTTTCATCAGGATTGTCACCATCCCCTCCAACCTCTCCACCATCACCTTCAGCGTGACGTTTTCTTTCTAGCTCTCTTTCCCTCTCATGTTCCCTTTGCTCCATTTCTGTCAGCTCCTTATGATACACCGCAAAGTTCAGAACTTTCAGAGCTGCATCCACATCTGCTTTCAGAACCTGTAACCTACCAAAAGCTTACTCAGACACAGCCAGGCAAACTCTTCACAGTATCGGTCAATACGGCCATCCTTGATGTTCCTTGATGTGGAGAAGCTTCTCTCACACACTCCTACCTGGTTTCTTAGTTTCAACTTGGCATGTGCAGTCGAAAGACGAATGATAGTTTCCAAGGTTCGGGCAGTAATTGGAAGGGTTCCTCCACCAGCCTGCATTAAAAGACCAATTCAGTTCACAACATGTTAGAATCTTTTCACGATTGCTGTTTGTAGTTACCGAATCCCTTCAAGCATAATCAAACCATACAAAACTTGACGATTAGGACCTTATTGTCTGCACTTGCATTCCGCATTTCGGCATAGGCTGATGCAATCTGCTCTGAAGCCTGAAGGTGACATCCAAGAATACAAGCAAGAACTTAGGTCACAAAAACATAGACTAAGATCACTGTTCACAATAGATGGGATGACAATTTCAACTGACCTCATCTGAAAGCACTGGTTGATGCCTGCTCTTTGCATAATGGATGTACTTCTTTAAAAATTTGATGGTTAATGTCTCACGTTTACCTTGCCTGACCCTCCTTTCTCCATGCAATAAGCGGTTGTATTTCACAAAGATAGCTGTTGCTATCTCTGCTTCCTCATCCTCGACATTTCTGGAGGCCCCGTCCATAATCAATAATCCTAACAAAACCAAAGTTACCTCAGAATCATATTAGCAGTAAGCATACCCTAAGAATGTGAAATTTAATAATGAGAAAAAATAACGCTCTAGCATACCTCCACTTTCAGCTGGGGAGCGATACCTGTGCATGCGCAATACATGCTCAGATATTTGCCTATCAATATCAGCATCCATTTGATCAAGCACAATAAAGAGCAAATCAAATCGAGACAGCAAGGAATCTGGCAGACCAATGTTCTTTGTGGGGGTGAGAGACCGATCATACTGGACCAGCCAAAACAGGTCAACATTAATCAACTGTAATGCCTATAGCCATGCATCCAAAGATGCTTGAATAATTACAATACTTTGAATGTTTAATCAATACTGCCATAGCATCATAAGTTTAAGAGCTTACAGTGCCATAAATAGGATTTGCAGCAGCAACAACGCTGCAGCGAGCATTCAGAGATGCATGTATCCCAGCCTTAGCTATCGTAACTGTCTGCTGCTCCATTACCTCATGAATAGCCACTCTGTCTAGGTCATTCATCTTATCAAACTCATCAATGCATACTACTCCTCTATCAGCTAACACCATAGCTCCGGCTTCTAAGCGTCTCTCTCCTGCATACCACTTTCAAAATTCATAAACCATCCCCAAATCCAGTTTTCGAACTGCAAACCTCAGTAAGTTAAGTATCGAACCTGTCTCTTGGTCTGTAGTCACTGCTGCTGTGAGGCCCACCCCAGAAGATCCGCGCCCTGTGGTAGAGATTGCAAGAGGAGCAATGTTCATGATAGCCCTCAAGAGTTGAGACTTCGCCACAGATGGATCACCCACCATCATCATGTTAATGTCTCTGCAAAAAAAAATTTGTGATCCCTTACTCCACCCTTGGAACTAGGCTGAAGAATACACTACACTGTAATAATGCAATGCATTTACCCTCTGATATGTGCTCCATTCTTAAGGTTCTTCTCCACACCACCAAGCAGCTGCAAGACAACTGCCTTCTTTATCCACGAATGCCCACATATTGATGGTGCCAATGACTCCCCCAACAAATCAAAAGCGTCCTGTCTGTTCCCAATCTTCTTGATGTTTTTGATGTCTTCATTGGTAAAAACAGGTGTGTTGATCTCCTTATTCAACTGAGCAATGTTATTTGCAACAATGATAGTCCTGAAATCAATAATCCCAATTATGGCTAATCTCATATGCAGCTGCGGAGCACCTGCACCAGTCATGCTACTTACAACTTGCAAGACTTTGTACCTGAAAACACCATTCACGCTTCCTTTAGTTTTTCCAGCAACAGCTTTGTAAATGCCCACAACAGCTATACGATCTCCTGGCTTGCAAATATCCACCAAATCGTCTTCAACAATCACGTCGATGGACCGGGGAAGCTGACCAGGGGCAGAATTTTCTGGCATCTCTTGAATCGAAATGGTCTGATGGTCTCTGTATTTGCATAGGCCAAACTCTGTGACCAACAGGTTCCCCATGTCATCCTGTTGCGTACGAAAAATGTGATTTTTCAGCAAACGCAATTAAGACAATAGCATTGTCCTAAAAGTAAGGGAAACACCCTAAAGCTTTAACTTACTCTAGTAGGGTAGACAGACCCTGTTGGAAGGCCTGTATTTGAAGTGATATCACGGTACTCTCTATATGTAAAATCACCAGTACTGGGACAAAAATGCACACTTTTCACCACCTTGGGCCTGACAAGGGAGCCTGAAAAGAAAGGGACAACATAAGTAACAAGGTAAGGAAACATGCTCATTGTTTCTCTTGATAATGTAAAAATTGATGTGTAGAACAGTTAGGCTATTGTGGTCAAAGCACAGAAGAATTGAGAAAGCGTGACAGCAAGACGAGTGCTCACATTTAGTGACGATGCCTTCCACACACACTAAGCTGCCAATGAATGGAGACAGAAGCTCTCTAGGAGATACTTTGTGGAAACCAAACTGGCCTTCGAACCCGACCTGCACCTCCTCTCCTTCCTGAAGATATTTCGGATCTATACTTCTCGTGACTTCATCAAGGGCATCAGCAAAGGGCTGCATGTACTCACTTGGGAGGCGAATCACCCTACAGAAGCATTATGTTTAGAACAAAACTCTGTGTGTGTGTGCGCGCGCGTGTGTGCAAGCATGCATGTAAACTCATGCGCAACTCCCTAAAACATGCGACAGCATACATTTATCTGAGTAAATGTACATGTGTCTGCGGGTAGAAACCTGCGAGTGAGATCATGGCTGAAATTTCGAAGATCAGTTAGATCAACTAGGAGGCGATGCCGTCCCTGGGCAATCATGCTCCTGATCTTATCCATGTAGACACCTTGGCCGATCTGACACAAAAATAAATAACACATCCAGCATATTTCAGCTCTAGTTACGTCTGTCTAAGTCAGGTGAGAAATAGAAGTGAAACAGTACTCTGAGCATTTCCATCCATGTTATGTCTTAAGAGAACGTTAGATTGAAGCTGGTGTGCAAGTGATCAAACAGAACCAACTTAGAAAAGTATCAGCATATCAGATTGCAGATCACATGATTTTGCAAGAAAACTAGGGTTTCCAAAGCTGGTCCAAGACACATCAACATACAAGCTTTGCAGAAGTTCAGGAAAATGCTTAAAGATTAACCAGATCTGATTGAGCAAACGGCAACATTTCAGCACGCACATGTATGTAATGTGTGGCGTGTGTCACATCAAGCAAAAGTATGCGTAGTCATCAAAGGGAAGCATTACCCCAACATGTACAGCATGCATTACCAGTATGGGGTGCATTACCCCAACATGCATGTAAGGCAAGCATTAACTCGGCATGTACAGCAGCACACATTATACCTTTCATGTACGGCATGTGCTACTCCATCATGTAGAGCATGTGTTACTTCAACATGTATGACATGCATCACTCCAACATGTACGGCATGCATCACCACAACATTTACTGCATACATCACCCCATCAGGACGCATTATCCCGTCATGTACAGCATGTGTTACCCCAACATGAAGAGCATGTGCTACTCCAACATGAAGAGCATGTATTCTCTGCGTGCCCCTCTCCTCTCCCACTGCCCTCCCTGCAGCTTAGCTGCCCCCACTTTCCTGCTGCGCACCCCCCCCAGCTAAGCATGTCCCCACCTCTGCTGCCCTCACTTCCTTCCTGCCTCTGCTGCCCCATCTTCCCTGCTGCCCCTGCTTTCCTCTGCTGCCCGTGCTGCCTGGCCTACTCTTCTGCCCCCGCCATCTTCGCTGCCCTTTCCTTCCCTTCCTGCTTTCCCCTCCGCCTCCCTCCTCTTCGCTACACTTTCCTCCGCCTTGCTCAAGGACAGATCACTCTTAAACAGGTTTCAAGTTGGCCTTTTTCTCCAATTAGCATCATGGCTAATCAACCCCCTCCGGCCAGCAAACCATCCAGTTTTCACAAGACGAGCTTGCAACCCTCTTCGCCGAAATTGAGAAAGACTCCAAGATGACACTCATTGGAAAAATCTTTGGCTCTCACCCCTCCCGTATCCAAGCCTATGATCTGGGTACTAGCGGCGTTGCCTTCCGACTCCACACTCCATTTTAAAGATGTAAAGCTACTTGAGAAAGGATTCTTCCGAGTAGACTTTGACGCAGAGGAGGCAACCTCGTAAGTGCTCAAGGGCAGTCCCTTCCCTTTGGGCCCAAGGAAGATTTTCTTTCTAGCCTACACCAACTACTTTTCAACCCTGTCGAAGAAGAACGGAACCATTACGTATTACACTCAGATTCCCTGGTCTTCCTCATGCTTATTGGCCATTGTTGGAGGCCTTTGGGGCAGCCTTTGGACTGGTCCTACAAGTGCCCACCATCCCAGCTTTTCCCACTTCTGCAGCCTAGGTAGTCAGTGCCTGAGCTGATGCTGTTCCCAAGGCTATGGTGTTGGCTCGTGACAATGACCCCTTTGAGGATCTGGTGCTGCTTCCAGGACCTAATGGTCCCTTGAAACAACGTATGGAGACGTCAAGCAGGCTGACGAGTGCCGGGTCTGTCACCAAATGGGCCATTTTCTGCAAGATTGCCCTAAGACTAGGGGTCGTAGGAGGCAGCGCAAACGGACTCCCCAAGAGACACACCCTAATGCTTTGCCTCGGCCAACCTTTTGCCAAGAGTGGCGGGTCATCTCTCATGGCTGCCCTCCAAGTGGAGACACAGGGGCACAAGATGAGGCCCTTCCCTAAGACAATGTACACAGTGATGAGGTATTGGGTCAGAGTGATGAGTCTACAGAGTCATCCTCACAAAAGGATGTTGCATCAGGGCAGAATGACTATGCTGAGTCCTCCTTGCTTGGGATGGACAATATGCAGGATGCACTTGGTATGGATGCACAAGACACGTTGCCATTTTATGAGGCCTCCAGGATGTGCAGCAGGATATATACCACGATGTCCTGCAGGGCACCCATCCATTGCGCATATATGCAAAGACTGCAAAAACCAAGACTAAGTCAACATGTTGACATTGGACTTTGCTCCAAGGATTACCCCCTTCTACAGCATTATGAGAGGTGGGTCGAGACTCCAACCAAGTAGTTACTGAGGTCAAGCACCTTGTTGAGGATCAGCTCCACCCACCATTACAAGTGGACCTATGGATGTGCTGCTTGCAATAGCACAAATTGGATATGTCTCAGTGTGGTTAAACTAGTAAGATCCTTTCTTTTAGACACACTTTTTGGTCCTATGCACGAGGGACCAAAGGTGGGGTGTGCATTGCAACGTTTGTCAACATCACTTTTGCCTCGTGTTATTGGCCATGGTGTTATCATACATGCTAGAGTATAGTGGATTATGGTTACGCAAGAGGGACAGAAGGTGGGTATCCTGAATATCTATGCGCATAATGTACGAGGAGAGAGGGTGGCCCTCTAGGGCACCATCACAGAATTGCTATCCTTGGTTGATCATTGGATTACTAGAGGAAACTTCAACATGGTTAAGCAGCCATTGGACAAAAAGAGCGGCCATGAGGGTAGAACACACCACTTGGAGAGAGCCTCCTGGGAGAGATTTATACTCTCCTTCTATGGTAGGGATTGCTAGACAAAGGATGATTTCCAAAGGAGGCCTACTCTTTATCTTACTCATGGCATAACCGTAGAAGCGGGGATGGATGCATCTTTGCACAGTTGGATAGATTTTATGTGGATGACCGAGGCCTGGATCGAGGAGGCTCTATTGCCATCTTGTCATGTACTACCAAATCAGATCACTACCCACTTGTCTTGTGCATCAAGGAACTTGGGAGGCAGAAGGGTGTACCCCATACTCGCATCCCAGACACTCTATCAGGATGCAGAGACCTCCCTGGGGATTAGATAGATTTGGAGGGTTTGTGATGATCCTGATCGCAAGGAATGATTACAGACTCTTGGAGTCTCTAGTTAAATGATGGGTGTCCTATCGAATACTTGTACTGGGACCCGATGAGTGGGAGTGCAGGGATGCTTTTAACCCCATGAAAAGCATCCCCTTCTTCGGTTACGCCGCATTGGGAGGTTTGTGGGATCACCCTTGACATTCAAGGAGCTTTTTGGTGGAGGTTGTGGCATTTGTACAAGGAAATAAAGATTTCCTCTTTTATTTGACTTTCTCTACATGGTGGTTGCTGCCACCAACCAATGGAGATCAATCATTGGCGCTCGCCCAGCTTGTCCGAGATGTGTAGGAGCTTCAGAGACAGTCTACCATTGCTTATGGGAGTGCAAGGAGGCACATAGGATTGGGATTGCAATAGCATACCTTTTTGGAAAGATAAGGAGAGATGCCTACACTTGTTTTGGTGCTTTTGTATGGTTGACACGATTGGGCCCACAAATTAGGTTTGAAAGAAACGATAGAGATATGGTCATGTGGATTACCTAGGGAGTGGGTCAGTGGTGCAGTTTTCAAGGCATGCCAGAGTCAAGCTACGTACTCCAACACAAAGTTTGGACATTACATGGGAGATCCTTGCTAGCATCACAACCTGGCAAATCTAGAAGGCTAGATGCACTGATGAGGCCATGGAGATTACTTTGGTTTATGATACACAATGCATTTGCAAGATCCAGTGTGATACTATCCACACGCTCATGGCCACTTGGGCCAAGATTTTGGGATCTTCGAGGGCGAGGGCCGCAAGGAGAATATGTCACCAATTCATGAGAGAATCGGATCATGGTATCAGATTGGTTGAGATTTCTCCCTTAAATCTCCCTTCTTGTAAATTTTTTCCGTAAGTAATAGAATTTTTTGGAAAAGAAAACAAAAAACAAAAAAAACAAAAAAAACAAAAAAAAAACAAAAACATGTATGATATGAGTTACCCCAACATTTACGGCATACATCAGCGCAACATGTCTTACATACATTCCATCAGGAAAATCACAGGGGGGGTGGAATTCAAAAGGTCGCATAGCAAAAGAGTTCATAGATGGACAGCAAAGGAATTTGGGGGAAGAAATCGTATTGCTGCTACCAGGGCAGAGGCTCTGTGCAGAAAAGAGTTGCAGAAGAAAGAAGCTACTTACGTCTTGATCGAGGAAGTCCATGAAGGTGCGCTTGTGAGCGAGGTGAGCCTCCTGGTTGATGTCCATGATGGCCCAAGCTGCTGCTGCTGCTGCTTCTTCCCCCTTCTGCTACGGAAAGAAAGATGAAAAGAGAAGAGGTGCACAAGGTGCAGGCCCACACATGCGAGCGCACAAATTGATAAACGCGGGAAAGAATGAACCTTTGGCGGGAAACCTTGTCACGTAAGCTCTCAGTTCACACGAGAATGGTCAGACGTGCAGCAGTGTCCGGGAGGTATTCGTTTGCAATGTGTCCGAGGGCGAAACAGTGTAAAACGTTAATCTCGAATAACAAAAATGCTACTTTATAATTTTTTTTGAAATTTGAATAGTGGGGTAAGAGCCGTGTCCCTCGAGTGTTAATGGGAGGAGGAGAAGGTCCCCTATGAGCGTTTGGAGAGACAAGTAGAAGATCCCATGAATTCCATTGGTGGAGCAAGAGATTTGACGGGCAGATGGCAGTGTTGGGTAGTGAAACCGGGCAAATTCGGCGCAAGAGAGAAGAGAGAGAGAGAGAGAGTGTGTGTGTGTGTGTGTGTGTGTGAGAGAGAGAGAGAGAGAGTACAAAAAGAAGAAGGTGCGTAACGTTGGTTCTGGGACAAATCCAGAGAGAGCCTACTTCTATACCGCATTAGGAGACTTATGGGATCACCCTTGACATTCAATGAGCTTTTGGGTGGAGGTTGTGGCACTCGTACAAGGAAACAAAGATTTTCTCTTTTATTTGGCTTTCTCTACATAGTGGCCTTGCCACCAACCAATGTTTCATTGGCACTAGCCCAGCTTGTCCGAGATGTGCAAGAGCTTCCGAGACAGTCTACCATTGTTTACGGGAGTGCAGGGAGGCACAAAGGATTTGGATTACAATAGCACACCTTTTTGGAAGGATAAGGAGAGATGTCTACACTTGTTTTGGTGCTTTTGTTTGGTTGACATTGTTGGGTCTGCAAATCAGATTTGAAAGAAACGATAGGGATATGATCATGTGGGTTACCCAGGGAGTAGGTCGGTGGTGCCATCTTCAAGACATGCCACCAAAGTCACGCTACATATCTCCAGCACAGAGATTGGACACTACATGGGAGATCGTTGCTAGCATCACAACCTGGCACATCTAGAAGACTAGATGCACTAATGAGGTAATGGAGAGCACTTTGGTTTATGATACACAATGCATTTGCAAGATCCGATGTGATATTATCCACACGCCTGGAAAGCCCTTGCACCATAGAAAGAGTGCAGGAACTAACCAATGTTGTGGGGCCTTGTCACCACACTCCAGAGCATAAAACAGCTCAAACCGAGAGATTAATATACCATGACCTAGCCTACAATTGCATAAACAAGATGTGTCACTCACCTCATTGATTGCTTGTGCTCGGATTCTCGTCGGAGAGCTTGTTGCCGCGCAACGACACTTCAAGCTCCCCTCCAACGCCGCCCGCCGCACTCCAATGGAAGCTCGACCTCCTCTCGCGTCTTTCATAAACAAGCAGTGATCGTACACGTACAATATAAAATGATGCTGGAGAGGTGTTCAATAAGGGTTAACATGCCCCCCTTCCTAATGCAGATTTCGTCCTTGGAATATGTCGATGAAGATTTGTTGAGGTTGTTGCTGGATGTATGAAATGTCGGAGGTCCTGGAAGGTCTGCAAAGCAACATGGTACCACGAGTCAGGTGCTTTAAGCATAATGCAAACACCAATCATGCAATGAGGAATGATATTTAACGACTGGTCAAATTTGTAGTTAAGATAAGGGTACTATGAAGCTTGGTCCAAATTCGATCTAAGGTAAGAAGGAGCAAAAGCATGCCTCGGGTTATGACCTTAGTCTCGACACACTATCCTTTGGTGAAACCATCTCTAGCTAATATATAGCCTCCTAAATGGAACCAAAAAGTGATTATTATAAGGTTTCTCTTTGATTTTAAAAAATAGAAAAGTAGGGCACCACCCTGTAGAGACCCAAGCAATGGTCTAAAGACCTCATGCCAAAGTGTTTAAGAACCGCAAAAAGTACCTCCCACAGTGATGGTTTTTTTTGGGCCCTTTATTGATAGATTTTTAGCCACAAGGTCCCATCCCATGGAAATCAAGGCTACAGTCTCAAGGCTCCATCACTAAATCACACATGGCAATGGTTATCTTCTTATGGGGGTTTTTTTTTGTTATTGTTTTTTCTCTCTTTTTTAAAAATAAACTAGTCACTTTCACAATTCACCTAAAAGACTCTATCCTAACTAAAGAGGGCAAACTAAGGAAGGTGGAGTACTTGGCATATTCCTTTGGCATACTCTAAGGTCGATCTCAGGATAGATGGAACTAGGACCAAAGCCTAAATGTGACCAAGTAATAACTAGAAAATTGAGAGACCATATACCTATAGCAATGCATACAAGCACTCAAAAAAAAAGTAAATGGAGAATCGCAAATAGTAAACAAAAGGTAAGGATGGGTTAAAATACACCTGCCCTCAATGATCTAAACCACCGTCAAGTCCTCAACTTATCAGATTGACTTCCGACAAACCCCTAATTGTCAGCCCAGAGTTCACAGACTTCAAAACAAGACAAAATATATACTTCAATAACATCAGATAACTAAGCTAGACACTGACTATAACTGACTCTGTCAGACCCTGTTAACTCCTAGTTAACAGGGTCTGACTCTGTCAGACCCTGTTAACTCCTAGTTAAGAGCTTTCTTACACAAATCTGACTTAGCAATCCTCAAATCTTCATCTAGTGAAAGACATAAGCCTAACAGTAAGTTTATATCTCTGTGCTTTGTGTTCTTGTGCTTTGAGTCCATGGTTATTAGATAGAGTTTTAATATAAGCATGTTTGTTGCTTGCATCTTTATATCCATCCACTCCGCATGAATGGCAGAATGTAGAATGTTTTAGTGGAAAGCTAATGATGTTCATGTGGAATTGCCACAAGCAAGTTCTACTTCTATGTCTGGGCCACAAGAGTCAAGTGGTAGTAGTGTACGTCCATGGTCAGGGCGTTTGAGGCATGATGGTGCAAGCACTAGTAGTAGTGCTGTGGAGAAAGGAAAGAAGAAAGTTGAAGATATTAGCATTACAGCATGAGTCATCTAGTTCAGAGAGTTTGGATGAGGAACTTGGCATACCAGTCTTACGCACACCAGGTGCGAAGCAAGAGAGATATGTGCCTCCACATGCTAGAGTGACAGGTGTCCAGAGTGATCCACAGGTTTTGAGGAGATCACAGAGAGTCAAGTATCTAGTTTTGACAGGTTGACATATCATGGTTATGCTATGCACTATGCATATATGACTTCCTTGGTAAAGTATGTGGAACCTACATGCTATGCAGAAGCTATTGGAAAACATGTATGGGAAAAGGCAATGGATGAGGAGATGGACGCATTGGTTCATAATGATACTTGGGAGTTGGTTGCCTTACCACAAGGCAAGAATGTCATTGGTTGTAAACGGGTTTATAAGGTGAAATGCAAGTCAGATGGTTCGATTGAACGTCATAAAGCACGGCTGGTTGCTAAGGGTTATGCACAAACCCAAGGCTTGGATTATGATGAGACGTTTAGTCTAGTGGCAAAGATGGGAACCGTGAGGTCAGTTATTGCCATGGCTGTAGCAAATGGTTGGGAAATGCATCAAATGGATGCCAAGAATGCATTTCTAAATGGTTATTTGCAAGAGGAAGTTTTTATGGAGTAGCCAGAGCGTTATGTACACCCAAGGTACCCCACTCATGTATGCAAGTTAAAGAAAGCACTTTATGGGCTGAAACAAGCACCTCGTGCTTGGAGTGATAAGATAAGCCGATATCTTATCTCTATTGGTTTTCAGGTTTCTATGGCAGATTCTTCACTATATGTGAAGAAGATAGGTCATGATTGTTGTGGTTGTCATCTACGTGGATGACTTGATTCTGACAAGTGATCATGCTACAGATATTATGCATGTCAAGAAGGCATTGAGTGGGCAGTTTGATATGAACGACTTGGGTGATTTGAGGTATTTTCTTGGCATTGAAGTGGTCAAAGATCATGGAGGAATATGGCTAGTCCAGCATCAATATGCATTGGATATGTTGGCTAGATATGGAATGATTAGGTGTAAACCCATGAGTACACCCTTGGAGCAAAATGTGAAGTTGAGGGCTGATTTTGGTGAAGAGTTGGAAGATGGTTGGCAGTCTCATTTACATGACTATTACACAGCCAAACTTGAGTTATGGTGCTGGGCTTGTGAGTCAGTTTATGCAAAGCCCTAGAAAGCCTCATTTGGACGCAGTGAGATGGACCATGCATTATGTAAAGACCACATCACATTATGGTTTTCTTTATGAGCATGGTAAAGGCTTAGATGTATATGGCTACACAGATGCATATTGGGCAGGTAGCTCTTATGATAGGAGATCTACTAGTGGTTATGCCTTTACATTTGGGATTACTGTGGTGACTTGGAGTAGCAAGAAGCAACCCACTGTAGCTTTATCCAGTATAGAGGCTAAGTACAGAGGAGCAGCCATAGCTGCATGTGAAGGAGTATGATTAAAGAAACTAATACGAACAATGAAATCTAAGCCCCATTTTTTGAAAGTGGTTGACTCTGACACGGTGTAGTGGCATCATGTTATTCTATGGCTTTGCACATCGTTGACACTCGTCACATCCCTTGACACTAGCTACCCCTTGGTGTGCTTGTTCGATGATGTATAAGTATTCATCCTCCCTAGGGCAGCGTCTTAGTATGTCATCCTTACCTCTTCTATAAAGATTTCTGTCAATAAGTTGGTAAGGTGCACTCTCTTTTAGCAACTTTCTTGCTAAATCTTTCCTTAGTTCCTTTCCTTATGGAAAACCATTAGCCAAAAAGTTAATGATTTTCTCACTCCATTCTAGAATAACCTCAACCTTGAATAGCGTAGCATCCTGTAACTCATTATCAACCCCAATTGGTGCTTCACCATTAGGTATGCAAGATAGATGATCCGCCATGACATGTTTCTTGATAGGCCTCACAAATACTATGAAATCAAACTCCAAAAGAATCAACAACCACCTTGTGATCCTTCCTATGGAGCATGGTTTGTTTACTAGATATAACAAGGCTTGATGGTCAACATAGAAAACGAATTTGTTAGCAAGAAGGTAATGCCGAAATTTCTTTATAGCATAAACTATTGCTAGCCCTTCACGCTCAATGGTGGTGGTGTAGTTGATTTCAATCTCATCTAGTTGTTGACTTGCAAAACTAATAGGATAGTCCAATTTGTGTTTCCTTGGCTGTGCTAGGACACATGCAATTGCGAAGTTAGAGGCATCAATGTGCACATGAAAGATGAGATCCCAGATAGGTGTTTACAAGATTGGAGCACTACCCAAGGCTTACTTCAGCACATCATAAGCTTGTTGACACTCCTTGGTCCATATAAATACAATCAATAGCTTTTACAAAGGACGAGCTATTTCTACATAGAAAAGAATAAATCGATAGTAGTAGCCGCCCATGAATCTATGGACTCCCTTGTAGTTTGTTGGTGGGGGTAATTTCAAGATGACCTTTATTTTGCTCTCATTAGTGGAATCCCATTTTTGGAAACTATATGTCCAAGAATAACTTCATGTTTCACCCAAAACTGGCATTTGTAAGGGTTTAAGGATATGCGATAAAATCTCCAAGAAAGATTCAAGAAACTTTCTTGAGAAGTCCTTAAAAGCAGTATTCATAAGTCTTTGGAACGTGGCTGGTGCATTGGTTAGACCAAATGGCATAACTCTATAAGCATATACACCATACTCAATGGACAAAGGTTGTTTTGGCTTGGTCCTCAAGGGCGATCGAAATCTAATTATAGCATGAGTATTCATCCAAAAAGCTATAGGCCTCCTTGCCTGCAACTCGTTCGAGCACATGTTTTGGATATGGCAAGGGGTAGTGATCCCTGCACGTGGCAGCATTCACTTTCTTGAGATCAACACACACTCTAAGTTTTCCATTCTTCTTGGGCAAAACTATAACGGGTGAGACCCATTCTGAGTGTTTAATCTCATAGATGAATCCACACTCAATGAGTTTATCGATCTCTTCCTTGATGTTGCTGCCATATTTGGGATTCATTAGATAAGGTCGTTGTTAGACTGGTTTAACTTTGGGTACCATGGGGATAGTGTGTTGAACCACTTATGCGGGAATTCCCTTCATATCATGGTATGTCCATGCAAATAAATCCCTATACTCCTTGAGGAGAGCTACAAGTTCAGCCTTCTTGGCCTTACTTAAGTCTTTGGCTATGTAGACAGAGGCTTCGGATCTTCCCTTGGTTCAGCCAAGTCTACTTTGGATCTCATAGGTAGGTATGGGAGAGATTTTTGGAGGGTAATGTTATAACTTTTTGGGGGGGGGGGGGGGGGGGAATTTTAGGTCACTTTTTGGCTAGAGGATGTGATGGTAAAGAGAGTAAGAAAAACATAAGAGAAACTAATGAGGGAAAACGAGAGATCTAGGTGATAGGACTAAAAGTGGAAGTAAGACCAATAGAGGAAAGGTAGGGAAGGAGTATTACCTAAGATTTATGCCAATTTGTATGGAACCATGTCTCCTTTTTTACACTGTCAATCACATTTTTAAGCTCTTTAACCCATTTCATATAAGGACTTTCTTAGTTCATATCTCCCCTAATACATTTCTTTAGATATGGTAGGATTTGTCCAAAGCAACTACAAATTGTGCCATAGTTTCAATTTTTTTCTACTTGTATTCTAACAATAGCTATAATGTTTATTGAGTAATATTTTTTTGTTCAAAATCTTGTATCATTTGTGTTTTTAAGTGAACCCATTGTTGGAGTGGAGAGAAAGGTAGCAACACACACTTTTTCACCATAGATTCAAATTTGTTCTATTTGTATTTTAACAATGGCTATAATGTTGATTGAGTAATATTTTGTTGTTCAAAATCTTGTATCATTTGTGTTTTTAAGTGAACCTACTGCTGTTGAAGTGGAGAGAAAGGTAGCAACACACACACAAATACATCATATATGCAAGCAAAGATAGATAGAAGCACAACACTCAAGTAGATTGACGAGAATTAGTGAAGTACAAGTGAAGTGACATGATAAGATCACTTACACACAAAAAGTGGGTTGATCAATTATTAGTCTGCATCCACACATCATAAGATCATGATAAGATCACTTACACACAAAAGTGGGCTGATCAATTATTAGTTTGCATCCACACATCACTACCGTAATGGCTACAAATTCCCTATGTAGTGATGATGTGAATTTGTATAGGGTGGCCAATGAATCCCCAAATAGCAATAAGCCCAAAGCTTTGAAAAAAGTTTTAGACTTCTCTCATGAGAGAGCCTTCATGAACATATCTGCTACACTATCCTGTGTAGTCATATAAGCCACACTAATCTCTTTTGTGATGAGCCTTTCCCTAGGATAATGATAATGCACCTTAATGTGCTTTGTGTGAGCATGAAACATAGGTGTGTGAGCATGAAACATAGGCTTACTTGTAATTCTAATGCACTTTGGTTGTCAATGAAAATGGAGGTGGGGTACTCTGCCAAAAGGTGTCTAAGCCATACACACTCTAAAGTCATTGTAAAAGTTGCCTCGTACTCATCTTCACAGCTCGAAGTGGCCACCACTGGCTACTTCTTATTGAGCTATGATATACATGAAGCACTAAGATGAAACCAAAAGCCATTAGTGGACTCTCATGTGTCATAACATCCAATCGAATATCGAAGTCATTGAAAGCACGTAGTTGAACATTACCCCCTTTAGCATAGAATAGCCCAAGGGACTGAGTGCCCTATAAGTATTAGAGTCACTGAAAGCATGTAGTTGAATATTACCCCCCTTATCATAGAATAGCCCAAGGGACTGAGTGCCCTATAAGTATTGGAGTCACTGAAAGCACGTAACTAAATATCACCCCCCTCAGCATAGAATAGCCCAAGGAACTGAGTACCCTGTAATTATCAAAATACTCACTTGGTATCTTATAAATGCTTACTTTGAGGACTGTGTATAAACCTGCTTAACTGGGAGACCCCAAATTGAATGTCTAGCCTCCTATTACATCGATGGTGGATGAGGCACCTAATACCTTGCTAATAAAGTGCTACATCAAATGGTTTACCTACATCCTGGATATACTGAGTCTAGCATCTATCAACAGGCTTATAGTCTTTAAGACCAAAATGTGTAAGTAGTCTTTGTAGCATAGGCTTACATTCTTTAAGACCAAAATGCGTAAGTAGTCTTTGTATGTACTTTGATTGTGACATCACAATACCATCATCATGCTCTGCATAAACTATATGCCCAAAGGACACCTGTAATTCAACCTTGAAGGCAAAAATCTTACTTCTCTTCAGTTGGATTGTGTTGCAAAAACCATTTGCAACAATGAAGTATGCATTTATCTTCTCATGCCATGCTTTGGTTAAGGCTATATAAAGCTTTTCTTAACTTGCATACTTTAGACTTCTGTCCCTTCTCAACAAAACCAGGAGGTTGAGATACATAAATCTCCTCATGCAAATCACCATTCAAGAAGGCAGTCTTAATATCCAAGTGATGTACAGACCAGCCATGATGCGTTATCAATGTAATAATACACCTAATTGTAGTTATACGAGATGTGGGTGTAAAGGGATGGTTGTAAGATGAGGGTGCCTAGTTTTGTGTTAGTGGGGGAGCCCTCTGAAAACAGACATTTTCACACAAAGAATGCCCAATCTCTCTTAGTTAGCCTAAGAATTTTACTTCAAGGTCTTCTAATGAAACATCACATACAAACTTGGGCACTTAAAAATATAATTCAATCAAAAATTCAATCTTTCTAAGGGCCCATTTATGTAGTTGGACAGGTGGACTGTATGCATTTAAATGTATTCCCCATACCTTTTACATCTTAAACTTTATACATCATAAATTAACATAACATAGAGCTTAACTTGATTTATCGAGTATTTTTAAAGGTGTTTTTGTATTTTTTATTTAAGTTTAAATGCCCAAAAATAATGTGGATCTAAGGTAAAATTACAAATCCAATAGTTGGATTTTTGAAGATCTCATTTATAAAAGAAATTCTAACTGTCATAAGCCTTGTAACTTGTTTTTAAGTTAATTATTAAAAAAAGAAAATTAAACATCTATAGATAAAAACTATATGGATTGAAGTCCTTAAATCAATGGAAAATGTTTTGACTCAATTTGAGTAAGGGAAGCTCCATTTTCAATCATCACAACTAAAAATCTCAATTTTGTGTCCACTCTCCTCTTTTAAGTCTAAAACCAACTCTAGTTAGCTTTGGAAATCTAGGGTTGGTTATCTACCAAGTCTAGAGATGATGCCATGTGCAAGCCTCAGGGTGGGCACATATCCTATATGTACATGCCAACTTGTGTCCACATCAGCTTGGAGAGAATCCACGTAAGTAGTAAGACACCTCACCTTGCTATCTCCACTGTCCATGTCAGCTTGGTCAACTTAGTTGACTTTCTACCTCATCATTAATGCCACATCATATTGCCACCTCACATGTTGTGACATGGCATTCCACATCAACTAAGGCCTTACCATGTCATACACATGTCCTCATCATCCGTCTACATGTCAACCCATGCATCCCATGTACGTCAACTCACATGGTGCCACATGGCACTCGAGCTACCACGTGGCACTCGATCATCATCTCCCTCTCCCATGGCTCCATACACGCATACATCCTTATTTTAAGAATATATATATAGTATTAAAATGATATTTTATTATTCTAACTACTTAATGGTTGATTTAATTTCATGCACAAAAAAAATTAATATGAAATTTAAAAAAGAGAAATTAAAATGTTTTATTTTTAATTAAAAAATTAATATAGAGTTTTTAGATAATTAAATAATTGATATGTTAATAAATAATAGATTATTCTATTTTATAAAAGGCTTTATGTACCTTGTTTTTATAATATACTTTACAGTATTTTTAAATTAGACTAATAATATCCATATTTTTATCCATACCTTTTTTTATAATATACTTTATAATTTTATTTTAATTAGACAAATAATATCCATATATTTATTTATTTATCTTAAGCAATCTTATTTAGATAAAATGCAATCTTGCACCCAAATGAAATCTTAGGTGAATAAGTTATTTTTCCTACATAACTACACATCTCTAGAAATAACTTACAACTTAGTTTGAGCTCTCATATATTTCTCTCTATTAGCTTCCTTAAGAATGGGTTCTGAAAGTCGTAGGAGCCAGAAGCATGGTAGGGCTAGACTCCCCCTCACCCAACTGGCTCTTGAGGAGGAGAGGAAAAGGATAGCTTGTGAGTTAAAGAGGGAGTGGCGAGCATGCCAACATGCAACAACTGCTGGTGAGCCCAACCATCCCCCTCCCCCACCTCTTCCCCTATCCCCTATTTTAGATAGTTGAACCCCCCCCTTTTAGCTCAAAATGAGCCCATCACTTTTCCTCCATACGAGCCCCCCCCCCCTCCTCTTCCATATGAGCTCATCCCTTCTTCTCCACATGAACCATCCCCTCCTTTTTCACACGGCCCCCCTTCCCCCCCTTCTCCTCCACAAGAACCCACCCCTCCTTCAAAAGTGCCCAAAGTGTAGATACAAAAGAGCTATCAAAATCCTTAGTGCATCGTCGTGCTAATACAATCTTTGAAACCTATTTTAAGGATCTTACACCTTTATCATAGTTGTCTATACTTGATGCTTTTATCAAGCATCCCAACATGGCAGAGTGTAGGGCACTATCTTCTATTAGAGGTTGAAGAGAGAGAAGAGCTGGATGGCAGTGCTTACAAGTGTGCATCAGTCCTATGCGGTTATCAAGACGAGGAATAGTGCAAATGCTTTAGCTGCTCAAAGGGCTATTGTGGTAGCTAGAAGTAGCTTCCAAATGGGGGGTAAGGTGAGTGCCACATCTCACTAGCACCACGCACACTTAGAGTTGGCTCTAGTAGAAGGCAAAGTTTGGATGCCAACGATGTTGGAGCATTGTGGGCAACTAGTGGTTGTGCACCTAGGCATAATCACCTAGTTGACGAAACCACTAGAGCCTTACTAGAAAGGTTTTGGGAGGAGAATTTTCGTGCCTCACCAGATTCCAAGAGAGCTTTGCACAAGAGAGTTGCAAGAGGTGTGTTCATTGGAGCACGACACTTGCTTTCTTGAGATGGCCCAGAAAATTGAGTTGTATGCCTAGTTTGTGGCATCATTTCCATAAGTTAAAATTGGACAAAGGTCATTTGAGGGCTGTAAGCCTTGGTTCACGAGGTACTTAATGAGAACGTGACACATGTTTATGTTGCTGCCATGTTAAGTTCCGGCTTTTTTATGATGTGTTTCATTCTCTTTTTCGGCATATAGAGTTGCCTCCCAATACTCATAAGTTCACCCACTCTCTCTTGTGTGAATGCTTGGATGCTACCCTTTACCATAACCTCCCTTGTGTGGAGAGTAGTTGCACGTCATCTGGATCACTTTTGTAAGGCTAGAGATGGTAGACCTAGATGCAAGTGATGAGGAGCTCATGCGGACAGTGTTATGAGTATGTAGTGCATGAGCTCCAAGGTGGTGGGGAGAAAGAGGTTGCAACTTATGGACAAACATACACCTTGTTCTCAATTCACATGGACATTCAGGGAGAAGTGTACCTATACATTTGGCAAACTCATTCTGCCAAAAGGCAAGATAGCCAGTTTGAAGCATACGTACCTTTTCAAAGGTCTTAAACAGACCCATGTGCCCCAACAATGGAGAAGAATGCATTTCTTCTAACACCTTCTTCTTGTAGCTTGAAGTAGGCACAAGGTAGACTTTGCCTTTGTATAGATAAATCCATTACGAAGTTCAAAATCTAGCAAATTATCATGGGATCCTTGCTGTAATTTCTGTCACAATGGTGCCACTTCCTCATCCAATAGATACTCTTCTTTGGATATCCAAAATCCAATCTTTATGTACCTCCAAAATTTCCATGCATCTACATGCCCATATGCATGACAATGCATCCGCCACAATATTCTCTTTCCCCTTCATGTAAGAGATCTCAAAGTCATAATTTTGCAATGTAGCTGTTGAAAGATGTAATCGTGGTATTGTGTGTATGTGGGAAAGCACACATGTTTGGTTGATGGACACTCCAATGTATCATTGAGGGGGAGTGTTGAGAGGTAGCGATTGCGGTTGTGCAATGCTACACTGATATGGGTGATGGGTGAGTTGTGGAACACCTCGATTAAGAGGGGGTGTTGAAAGATGTAATCGTGGTGTTGTGTGTATGTGGAGAAGTACCCTAGAGGTGCAAGATATTGTGGTGAGATAGGAATGCCACATGTAATATTGAATGGTGTGTGAGTGTTGGCCAAAAGAGTGGAAAAGAGAGTGCCACATGGATGATGATGTGTAAAGTGGGATAAGGCTAGAGGGCCTATATCATTGTATGGTTCATTGTGATATGCAATAGAATATTGAGTGTGCAATCTCTCTCTCACTTATGGAGTTCTTAGTGTGGTATAATCCACCTTAATCTTATTCTTAATCTTGTGTCCTTCACCACCATGATCAATCCCATTCTTGGATTGTTAACATGGTATCAGAGCTTGGGTGGGCTCTTGGTCATGGTGATTATTTATGTATAGTTTTTTTTGGTTATGAGTTCTTTGATTAAGCATTATTTTCAGTTTACTATGAAAAAATTAGCACACTCATTGTCATTAGTATTGCATTTGGAGAGAGATTATGCCCATGGAGATTTGGAGTTTATGGTGCTGCCCAAAGAAGCTGAAAATGTAGATTTCAGCAAGTATGAAGGCTATGGAGTCTTTGATGTCATCAAGGAGAAGCTGCCAACAAGGAGATTTGTGAAGGCAAAATTCAAAGATATGCAACAATTGCAATTGCATATAACGTGGAGAAAGCTGTGGAAGCACAAGCAGCCTGGACAAGTAGAAATCTGGAAGAGAAGGCGAGTGTAGAGTAGCATACAACAAAGAGCACATCAACAGCACCATTGCAACAAGCAATAGCAAGCGGTGCAACAACTCTATCAACATCTTGCAAGTGGTAAAGCAGCGTAGCAGAATAGTGTCGCTAGCAAGAGCAGCACATCATCAGAAGCAAGCGTAGCAAGGCTTGCAAGCAGCATGTGAGGCTGATCATCGGTGCATAAGACAACAAGGTAATAAGCACAACAATAAGGCAAAAGCGCACGTGCCTCAAAGTAGTGCAGGCAGAGAAAACTTTGAGATAAGAAAAGGAACATGGTTAGCCATGCAGAAAAGGCTTGTGGAGCTGCATATAGGCCATAGCGTTGAAGTTTCCCCCCTTATTATGCGACTCCGAATCTATTAGAGTAAGTCATAAATAAAGAAGGGTGCATCTAGCACACAGTTGTGCTAGATTCGAGAAACTGAAGGCAGCACAAAAGAGCGAGGGTTGTGCTCGGCATGGCTGAGCATAGAGAGAGTGATCCAGAGTCAAGGCCTGTGAACAATTGAGAAGCGACCAAAGGTCGCACCACATTGAAACTAAGAGAAAGCATGGAGAAGTAGTAGTTGCTACGTAACAACAAGTACCCATGCCATTAAAGCTTGGAGAAGTAGTAGTTGCTACATAACAAGTACCCATGCCATGAAAGCTTGGAGGAGCTATGGTGATGGGGGTAAGGAATCCAGGAATGCAGCACCACCAGTAGTGCGTGAAGAAGACGATGACCTATCCGCAAAATGGGTCCCGCCTCTAGCATGTAATTTTTTGCAGTGAAACATTGTGCAAGCTGGATTTTGCCAAGAAGCATCTTTAGTGGTTTTAAAGGCACATTCACACACCATTGTTTTGGTCAAAGCCTTAACACTTGTTCACATGTGTAAAGTAGTGGTTGTAACCATTCCTCAAAAAAACGTTGTAATGTTTTCTCTCTCTAATGCCCTAAAATAGCGGGCAAATATCGGCTTATAAAAATAAAGCTATGGATGTTGATCATTCTTTTTTGAGACGGGTGCCCTGCCCATTCTTGCGCATGCATAAAAAGGACTGTACTCTCTCTCACCCAGATTTTATGAGGGTCCGCTGCCCGGCTGTGGCCAAAAGGCATTGTATTTGTTTCACCCATGTACATGAGGGCAACCGTGCCCGAGTCTGTGTGCTTAAAACGAGAAATTTTTGTATTCACCCATTGGTATGAGGGTTGCCCTACCCGAGCTCACCTAGAAGCTCGAAATGGTTGTTGCGTGATGTGTGCAGCATGATGCACGTGTGAGGTGCATGCGCATGGGTTGGTTCCCACCCGAACTTCCATGTTTAAATCGGACTTAGTGGTTCCGCTGTGAGCGAGTCAGCTCAAAATGGACTCGGTGTCTAAGATGGTAGACACGCGCACACATGTTTGGTTGATGGACACTCCAATGTATCATTGAGGGGGAGTGTTGAGAGGTAGCGATTGCGGTTGTGCAATGCTACACTGATATGGGTGATGGGTGAGTTGTGGAACACCTCGATTAAGAGGGGGTGTTGAAAGATGTAATCGTGGTGTTGTGTGTATGTGGAAAAGTACCCTAGAGGTGCAAGATATAGTGGTGAGATAGGAATGCCACATGTAATATTGAATGGTGTGTGAGTGTTGACCAAAAGAGTGGAAAAGGGAGTGCCACATGGATGATGATGTGTAAAGTGGGATAAGGCTAGAGGGCCTATATCATTGTATGGTTCATTGTGATATGCAATAGAATAGAGCTTGGTGTTGAGTGTGCAATCTCTCTCTCACTTATGGAGTTCTTAGTGTGGTATAATCCACCTTAATCTTATTCTTAATCTTGTGTCCTTCACCATGATCAATCCCATTCTTGGATTGTTAACAGTAGCCACCCACCTTCTTTGCTTGGGAGAGGGTGTAGGTTGAGACAAAAAGTATTGAAGCACTCTATGATCACTCTTACAAAGAAATGCTTCTATACAAATAATGATGCTACTTCTTTATTGCATGAAGTATTGCCAACATCTCTTGATCATATACATGCATAACCGTTTCCTTCTCATCAAGCTTTTGACTCTCAAAAGCAATCACTACATGTTCTTGGAACAAAACAGCCCCAATGCCACTTCCACATGCATCGGCTTGAACCACAAATGGCTTTGAGAAGTCTGGGCATACAAGTATAGTGGCTGATGTGAGCATCTCCTTGAGCTCTTGAAAGCTCTTATTGGCTATAGCATCCCAAAGGAAAGCCTCTTTCTTAAGCTTGTCAGCAGTGAGAGGTGCGGCAATATAAGCATAACTCTTAATGAATCTCGTATAGAATGATGGCAAGCCTAAGAATCCTCTTAATTTAGTGGTATTTGTTTGTGTGGGCCAATTCTGAACACACTCAACCTTCTTAGGGTCCACCATAATTCCTTCTTTGCTCACTACGTGACCAAGATACTCAACCTTTTGTGCCATAAATGTACATTTACTCTTCTTTGCATATAAAATGTTGGCTCTTAAAACATCCAAAACAGCCCTTACATGCATTAAGTGCTCCTTCTTCCCTTTGCTATATATTAAAATATCATCAAAGAATACAAGTACCCATTTGTAGAGGAAAGGTCCAAGCACCTTGTTCATTAGAGCTTTAAATGTTGCCGACGCATTGTACAACCCAAACGGCATAACCAAATAATGGTAGAGACCCCTCTCGGTCCGAAATGCCGTTTTGTACTCATCACCTTCCTTGATTCTCAATTGGTGATAACCCAATCTCAAATCAATCTTGGAGAAGAAACATGCACCTTTCAACTCATCAAGCAATTCATGAATTCGTGGAATGGAAAATCTATTCTTGATTGTAGATTTGTTCAAATCCCTATAATCCATGCACATGCGAAAAGTGCCATTCTTCTTCTTGACCAAGAGTATGGGTGATGCAAATGGTGATTGGCTAAGAGTAACCCATCCCATATCCATAAGCTCTTGCACTTGCTTTGCCACTCATCCTTCTCCACTTTTGATAATCTATAAGGTGGCTTGTTGATGGGTTTGGTATGCGGTTCCAGCTCTATCCCATGATCCACCTCCCTTTTTGGTGGCAAGCACTTTGGAATTTGGAACACATCCTCATACTCCTTCAACAATTCCTTCATATCTTTATGCATAACTTCACTCTTTTGTTCATTTCCTTCCTCTTTGCAAAGCTATAAAACATATATGCATCCCATCTTCTTTAGCTCCCTCTCAAGTTGTGTGGCATTGATCATCTTGAAACTAGGCACACGAGTTCCGGTCAATGTAACCTCATGGTTTCCATACATAAAACTCATATACCCTTGCTGTAAATTCATTTGAAACAACCCAAGAGTTTCCAACCAATCGCATCAATGTCAATGGGACCCATATCCAATACAAGTAAATCAGCCTTGCAGGTATAATCATTGGTGAGAATCAACCTCACATTCTTGCATTCCATTGTGCAATCCATCTTTGCCCCATTAGCCACTTAAACCTCATGCCACAAAGATAAAGCTATGGGCTGTAATTTGAGATTGTACATGGATTTGGTGTTGATAAAGCTATGTGTACTTCCACTATCAATCAAAACATGTGCTACCCTTCCATTAATGCATGCCTTCAATCTTAATGTATTGGCTCCTTTACAACCAGTATAGGCATCACTTGAGATATTGCATAGAGTAGCCATATTGTCTTTGTCATGAAAAGTTCATATAGGTATTGGTAACCCATCATCATAGTCAATATTTCCCTTCTTTAATCCACCTGGATCAAAGGGAAATTTAGCATCCTTCTCTACATCCTCAACTTCATTGTTGGCATCTTCATAGTACTCCTCATACTCATCCACATCCTCCTTAAGGTCCTCATGGCAAGGTTCGGTGAGAATCATGCTTAGGGCCATCTTCTTGGCCTTACAAACCTTCTAATGATCCTTGTTCCACTTGTCACCACATTTGTAGCATAAACCCTTTTCATAAAGATCATTAATATGATCTTCTCCCAAAACCTTGCTCTTGTTAGATGCTTTTGCATCAACTGTGGATGGAAAGTGGGTGGATGGATCCCTTGATGGCACCATCCTATGGATAGGTGGACTCAATGAGTCGGGTAACTTTCCAACAGATTTAAGTATTACGATCAATAGTAAAAATAGGGTTCCACACGAGTTACATTTTAGGGGATCAAGCCAGCGGCCATGCCTCGTAAAGAAAAAGGGAAGGCATTGGCTTCTATGAAGGAAGTGCGGACTTGTTCCATTGATCACGCACATGAGTGTCAGTCGATTGGAGGAATAGATTTGTGTTAGAATAATTGTGTTTCCTCTACAAGATAGAGCTAGGTCTCTCCATTTGCGTGATATGAGCATAGAATATGATAAACCTCCGCTAATAGAGCCAATGTGTCCCATGAACTGTTGTACTCCCTTGTAATTTGTGGATGGCGGTAATGAGCTTTACTTCACTATCATCAGTGGAGACCCCATTTGGACACAATGTGCCCTAGTATCACTCCATGCTTTATGCAAAATTGACATTTTAAAGGGCTCAAGGATATGCAATATAATCGACACCTTTCAAACACCTTTTTCAGGCAAGTTAGATGGACTAATCCCACTGCAATGTACATAGAGGTCATCAATAAATACCTCCAACCATTTCTGCAGATAATCCTTGAAGGTTGTGCTCATTAATCTCTAGAAGATTGGGGGGGGGGGGGGCGTTGGTTAATCCAAATGGCATGACCTTATATGTAAAAGTTCCCCAAGTTGTGGTGAAGGCAGTTTTATGCTGGTTCTTAGGTGCAATGGATACTTGGTTGCATCCCAAGGACCCGGATTAGTTTTCAGAGAATCACACCATGAACAGAAATTGTGGCCGTGATTTTGCAGTTAAGAATCACGTGAGCGTGATTTTGCAGTCAGTAGAATCATGTGAGCGTGATTTTGCAGGTCTCGACCAAAAAATCAATGTTTTAGGGTGCAAATTTTAAATTTTCCAGTTCAGATTTTCTAGATTGATTCCTTACAACATGGATGTTCTAATGACAACAAGCAACGGAACCAATGGTTCTTAATTTTGGTGATTTTTGAGATTTTAAAAAATCTAGCAAATGGGTGTTCCCTGCACAATCACTGGTGTGAGTATGGAGTTCTCACCATGCAAATATTGATGCAAATGTTAAACTAGTTGATTACCTAACCTACAAACAATGCAAATGACAACAATGTAAAGCAATCTTTTTCCTCATTTTCTCCACTTTCCTCAACCTTATCCACAACTTATTCTCTTCTCAACCAATCTCACAACTTCAAACAACCATAGCAAGGGAAAAGAGACTTGCAAGAAGATGTTAGTGAGTGTAAATAGAGTAGAAAATACTGGTGTGTCCCCGGTAGTCGGCGGCACCATAAATGTTACAGGCTACACTATCCCCCCCTAGTGCAAAGGACAATGTCACCTTAACTTGGTGTGGGTTACTTGTTGGTATCCAAGCTCGTATCTCTGTAGACTCCAAGCTTTGCTAGTGGTGGCTAGCACCACTCTCTTGCCTCCTCCTTAAGATGTCACCATGAGGTTGCTCTTGCAAGAAGATGTTAGTGAGTGCAAATAGAGTAGAAAATACTGGTGTGTCCCCGGTAGTCGGCGGCGCCATAAATGTTACAAGCTACACTATCCCCCCCTCTAGTGCAAAGGACAATGTCACCTTAACTTGGTGTGGGGTACTTGTTGGTATCCAAGCTCATATCTCTGTAGACTCCAAGCTTTGCTAGTGGTAGCTAGCACCACTCTCTTGCCTCCTCCTTAAGATGTCACCATGAGGTTGCTCTTGCAAGAAGATGTTAGTGAGTGCAAATAGAGTAGAAAATATTGGTGTGTCCCCGGTAGTCGGCGGCGCCATAAATGTTACAGGCTACACTATCCCCCCCTAGTGCAAAGGACAATGTCACCTTAACTTGGTGTGGGGTACTTGTTGGTATCCAAGCTCGTATCTCTGTAGACTCCAAGCTTTGCTAGTGGTAGCACCACTCTCTTGCCTCCTCCTTAAGATGTCACCATGAGGTTGCCATGCTTCACACAAGGACACTCACTCCTCTCAACTCTAACACTCAAGTACACAAGCATGAAAGGAACATGAACTAAGAATGTAGCTCTCTCCTCTCAACTCTCTCTCTCTCTCTCTCTCACCATAGACAAGCAAGAAATCAAGGAGATAAGACTAAACTTAATTGGCACATAGGGGGATTGTGTCTTTCATTTTGCGAATAGTGTTATTTATATATCTAGCCCTTATTCATACTTAGGCACCCGAAACTTAATAAAAGATGGACTCAATGGTTATAAATTACATGGTTTTGCCACATAACTAGCTATTCTCATAATTATAACCTTTAGAGTGTCATCACATGACACTCATTATGATATCTCTCATGTGTAATATGGAGAGACGCTAGGTTAATCCCAAAATGGGGTTAACATGGTTCATGACTCTATTGCGTCCAAGGGCCCATCCGTGATTTTGTGCTTGGTGGAAAAGAGAAGATCTACTCTTATGATACTTATGCTTATGCTTGCATAAATTTTTAGCACTTATGATTGTATAGTTTTTTGGATAATGTAGAGCTGATATTATGACACTTATAGTTGAATAATGTTTGGATAACATAAGCCTTGTTGTTATGTTTTTGATTATGTAGATCTATCAACTTTCCATTGCCATGTTTTTTTAATATGAAAATAATATATTTGCTTCAAATGTACCATGGTATTAATAATTTTTTGGATAACGTAAGCTTTGTTATTAGGTTTTTGATTATGTAGATCTAGATATCCATTTGCTATTGCCATGTTTTTTCAATATACAAAAATATATTTGCTTCAAAGGTGCCATGGTGTTAAATAATGTTTCTTGAATTGAGGTATCCTACTAAAATATCACGAGGCCTTCCTCATCAAAAGGTCATTAGATGCTCTAAAAAGCTCACATGAAAAGCTTGCTAGATGCTTTAAAAGGCTTGCAAATCACGGAAAAAAATTCCTCGGCTGAAGATAGAGCTCTCTATGCCTAGATGGAATAAAAAAGAGATGGTTCTTTATGATAGCTCTCTCTTGAAAAGATGCAGGGGGGAAGAGAGCTTGAGCTCTTGCAAGCACACACACACACTCACAAAACCCTAATAGAGAACACACAAGGTGAGAGGCTGAAAATCTTCTTCTTCTCTACTCAACACTCAACACACCATATACAAGAATAAGAGTACACACAATATGAAAGGTACTCAACCAAATACATACACGGGTTCTCTATAGTGTGAACCCGACTAAATGAGCTGGCGCTATAACTATGCCAGTCTCTAGAGTGGCTGTCACACAGCCTGTCATCCCACTGGCCGCATATCACCCAAGATCTCACCAACCATGCCAGTGGTGTAAGTGCGGGGCCTATCCCCCAGGCGGGTCACCAGTGTCCACCGCCTCACTAGAGCTCGATATCTCAACACTCCCCCTCGAGCTCAACTCCATCTCATGTACACCAAGCGAAGCCCTGAATCTGCGGAGCTTCTCTGTACCCAATGCTTTGGTGAAGATATCAGCTACCTGATCCTCTGTGCTGACATAAACAAGGTCAAGGTCTCCTGCCAAGACCTTCTCTCTGACAAAGTGGTAGTGGACCTCTATGTGCTTCGTACGAGCATGAAAGACTGGGTTCCTGGCCAACTGTATACTACTAATGTTGTCACAGAAAATGACAACTTGTCTATCCACTGATAGACCCAAATCTGCAAGTAGCTTTCTCAACCAAGCTACCTCACATGCTGCCATAGCAGCTCCTCTGTACTCGGCCTCCGTACTCGATAGAGCAACCGTAGGCTGCTTCTTGCTGCTCCAAGTCACAGCAGCACTCCCCAAAGAAAACATGAATCCACTGGTAGATCTTCTGTCTGAGATACTACCAGCCCAATCAGCATCTGTGTACCCATGTACACATATCTCTGTCCCAGTCTCATAGAATAGTCCACAATGCAAAGTAGACCTCACATACCTCAGTATGCGTCTCACTGCATCCAAATGCGGTTTCCGTGGAACCTGCATAAACTGACTCACCAACCCAACAGCATAGCTCAAATCTGGTCTGGTGATCGTCATGTAGATCAAACTTCCTACTATGCTCTTGTACATAGTAGGATCCTCCAAGATCTCTCCTGAATCTGCACTCAACTTGCCATTCTGATCCAATGGCACAGAAATAGGCTTACAGCCTGTCATACCATACTTGGACAACATGTCCAAGCCATACTGTCTCTGCAGTAATCCAATACCATGTGGTGACCTAATCACCTCAATGCCCAAGAAATATCTGAGCTCCCCCAGATCCTTCATCTCAAACTTCTGTCTAAGCAAGACTTTACATCAAAGATCTCTGCATCATGGTCCCCCGTAATGATCAAGTCATCTACATAGATGACAACAAGCACAACTCCTCTATCACCATGTCTCACATACAATGAGAAATCTGCATTGGCTACATGAAAGCCAATAGTGACAAGATATTCAGAAATCTTGTTAGACCATGCTCTTGGTGCTTGCTTTAAGCCATACAAGGCTTTCTTCAACCTGCAAACATGCTCGGGGTGACCCACATCCTCATAACCAGGTGGCTGCAACATATACACCTCTTCTTGCAAATCCCCATCCAAGAATGCATTCTTTACATCCATCTGATGTAAAGACCATTGCTTTGACGCAGCCACTGCTATCACAACTCTCACCGTTGCCATCTTGGCAACTGGGCTGAAAGTTTCCTCATAATCAATCCCATATGTCTGCGCATATCCTTTGGCTACCAATCTAGCCTTGTACCTGTTTATGCTTCCATCACTGTTATGTTTAACTTTGTACACCCACTTGCATCCAATGGCTTTCTTGCCTTCAGGCAATTGCACTAAATCCCAAGTTTCATTTCCATATAGTGCATCCATCTCCTCATCCATAGCTTTCTCCCAACACACATTTCCAACAGCCTCATCAATGCATGTGGGCTCAACAACCTGCACAACCTTTGCCATATATGCATAGTGATGTGCCACATAACCATCATATGTAAATCTCTGCACAGGGTTCTTCACTCTCCCTGATCTTCGCAGCTTTTCATTCATGGCTTCCATAGCCTTCTTTACACCAGGTGTTCTCATAGCTGGGATCCCAAGCTCCTCATCAAGGCTCATATCTGAGCCACTAGACTCTCCATCAACATGAGAATGCCCTGCAGAAATGTCAGGCATACCAAGGGGCTCAACCACTTTCTCTTTTCCTTTACGTGATGTACTAATCACATTTGCAGGGCTGGTATTATGACGCAGCCTGCCACTCCATGGTCTATCAACAGACCCACTAGATGAGGACTCTCCTGGTCCACTCAAAGACTGTGATTGCTGACCTGCATTCTGTGCAACCACACTTCCACTCAAATCAGCCCCAACAGCTTCTTTTTCAGCAGCATACCAGCTGCTCATCTCATCAAAGACAACATCCCTGCTTACCCTCAACTCACGTGTAGCAGGGTTATAACACTTGTATCCCTTTTGCTCAAGGGAATATCCAATAAACACACATTTTTCAGCTTTCGGATCCAGCTTGGTTCTCAGCTCATCTGGCACATGCACATATGCAATGCATCCAAAAACTTTCAGATGAGATAAATCTGGTTTTCTGCCAGTAAACCTCTCCTCTGGAGTTACATCATGTATGGCTGCAGTTGGAGTCCTGTTCATGATGTATACTGCTGTAGAAACAGCCTCAGCCCAATAGCAATGCGGCATATTTTTCTCTTCCATCAATGCCCGCGCAATCTCAGCAATGTGCCTGTTTTTCCGCTCAGCAACTCCATTTTGCTGCGGAGTGTATCTGCATGTATACTGTCTCCGAATTCCATTCTTCTTCAAAAATTCAGAGAACTCATTGGAGAAGTATTCTCCCCCTCCATTTGACCTTAGGCACTTGACATATTTTCCTGTTTGCTTTTCAACCAAAACTCTGAAATTCTGAAAGTGAGTGAAAACCTCACTCTTCTCCTTCATGAAATATACCCACACTTTCCTTGTGTGGTCATCAATGAAAGTGACATAGTACCTGCAGCCTCCCATAGACACGGTCTTCGTAGGACCCCATACATCTGAATGCACAACATCTAGTGCATTTTTGCTCACATATCTGTTACGTGGAAACACATGCTTTGTTTGCTTCCCAAATTGGCATGCTTCACATATTTTCTGCATACCTTCCACTTTAAATTTTGGCAGCCCTGTCACAATTCCTTTTGTCTGCATAGACTTCAATCTCTGCACATTTACATGTCCAATTCTTTTATGCCATATGTCTGTGTCTGCAACAACTCCTGAACCATTTGCAAACATCGCAGCACTCATTTCAGGCATGTCTACATTCAACGTAAACATTCTGCCCACTCTGTTGCCTTTTGCAACCAACCTGCACTTGTCTTTAAAGTCTTCGACATAACACCCATCAGGGTTAAACCTAACCTGCAAACCCTGCTCAATCATCTGGCCAACTGAAACCAGATTCTTCGTTATGTTCGCTACATGAAGTACATCTGCAAGGTACTTCACTTTGCCATCCTGCATAGATAATGGCACATCTCCAACGTGGGCGATTGGATGAGCAGTGTCATCCCCTGTTTCCACAAAACCTGGTCTTTCCGGGTTTTTCATCTCCTTGAACCACTCCCCATGACTCGTCATGTGGTTCGAAGCGCCTGAATCCACATACCATACATTATCTTTTTGTGCTGCATCAACATTTTCAGACATGGCATTCACGACATGCTGCATAACAAACAACCTCTCATTATCCTCATTATTTCTGCTTGAGGATGCATAGTTGTTTTGCTGCACTTTCCCATTTTGCATGTCAGCCTGCTTCTTATAACATTCTGACTGCACATGTCCAGGCTTACCACAATAATAGCATTCACGTGCATCATTATATTGCCTTTGCCAATTTCCACGGCCTCTTTGACTCCCCCTGCCTCTGAATCTGCCTCTTCCACCTGCGTGTTGTTGTTGTTGTTGATTCTGGGACTGTTGTTGTTGTTGCTGCTGCTGCTGGCCATAATTCTGATTACCTGTTCGGCCACCTCCTTGACCGCGTCCACGGCCTCCTCTACCTCGTCCTCTTCCTGAACTCGTGTAGAAGGCCTGTTGCTCTGAACTGTTTTTACTTTGTGAAGACTGTTGGTCTTCACCCAAGTTCTTCTCTTCGATAATCAGCATAGACACCAAGTCTGTAAAGTTGGGAATGTTTTCCCGAGTCTGAATAGACGTCTTGAACGCCTTGTATTGTGGCCCGAGACCACGTAGACAGACTTCCACCTTGTCATCATCATCTACTGACACACCAATAGATGCAAGGGATTCCACAATACCCTTTATCTTCAGCGCATAGTCATTCACAGACATGCTCTTTTTCTCCACAGTATGAAGTTCATTCTTCAACTGTATCTTACGTGCCTTGGTGTTTGTTTCATAAAGCTTTACCAAGGTGTCCCACGCCTCCTTGGGGGACTTGGCATCCTGAATGTGCCCAATCATGGTGTCCTGTATACTAATGGAAAGCCAATACATAACCTTCCTGGCTCCTTGGTTCCAGTCTTTAAACTCTTTTACATCTGCAGCAGTCGGATTTATATCCGGTATCTCCGGTGCCTCTTCATGCTCACCTTCTATGTAGTCCCAATAGCCTTTTCCCATCAGGAAATTCGTCAACCTGAACCTCCAAGCATGGAAGTTATTCTTATCCAGCTTCTCAGCCACAATCTGAGTTATCCCATCATTTGACATCTTGCCAAACACACAGAAACTGCACTCTGGTTTTTCTGCACAAATGCTGTATTTTCTGCACAGCGGTACTGCAGTACTCTCAAATGTCACAACCAGTGACTTCAATGCACATACATACACCCAATGGCAACTGTAGACCTCTTTGCAGCACCCACAGTGTCTGCACAGTCAATCTGTCTTCCTGCAGTTCTTAAAACAGAGTTCTGCAGAGAATCGATGACTTACCCGCAGTGCTCGAAATCGCCTGCTTTCTGAAAAACGGAGGTCCAGACGCGCCCGAAACGTAGGACTGTATAGTTGCCCTATAGCTTCACTCCCGCGAAGAAAGCTCCTCAATCGGAGATCGTTTGCCGGTGCCTCCCGTAGAGCTCCCGACAAGGGTGTAGTCACCAACACAATAGGGAAGAGTAGTTGCAGCTCTTACCCTCGTACCGCTTCCTGTGGTTCTCTTGCTTGCAGCTCAGCCCTTAGCACGAACCAGGCTCTGATACCATGAAAAGATGCAGGGGGGAAGAGAGCTTGAGCTCTTGCAAGCACACACACACACTCACAAAACCCTAATAGAGAACACACAAGGTGAGAGGCTGAAAATCTTCTTCTTCTCTACTCAACACTCAACACACCATATACAAGAATAAGAGTACACACAATATGAAAGGTACTCAACCAAATACATACACGGGTTCTCTATAGTGTGAACCCGACTAAATGAGCTGGCGCTATAACTATGCCAGTCTCTAGAGTGGCTGTCACACAGCCTGTCATCCCACTGGCCGCATATCACCCAAGATCTCACCAACCATGCCAGTGGTGTAAGTGCGGGGCCTATCCCCCAGGCGGGTCACCAGTGTCCACCGCCTCACTAGAGCTCGATATCTCAACATCTCTCATAAAAGGTGGGGAATGAAGGGGAAGCTAATGCAAGAAGACAACCTACAACCAATTCTATCTACTAGCAAGCATCCATCAAACATGTGAGATTCAATAGCATACATGCAAGCAAGAAGAGGGAAAATAAGAGCTCACAAGTAAACTATTACAATGATTGTGTATTGCTTATTGTCAAAAATGACACATATATAAGTGACTAGTTTTTACACTAGGCCACCCAAACTTAAAAATGATCCGGCCTCTTACTAGTCTTAAACAAGTATGTACGCGAAATCCTTCGACTTTTCCTATTTGACATTAAGTACAAGGTAAGGCTACTTTTTATGTTCCAACCTAGTCTCGCAAAAGGTAAAGAGTAGGTAAGATGGCAAAGCGTCTTATGGTAGGTTGGGCGAGTGAAACCATGTTAATAAGAGTTTGGTTGACTTTACCCTTGGACACTCTATTGTGAGGTTGTGGAACACCAATGGGCACTCATATGGGATCGGCAGCTATAAATACCAAAGGTACCTTATGATTGGCATTATTGGCTAGTGGACATAAAACAATTATATTGACACATTTTGCACCTACCACACATGGTCATCATGGATGACCATCTAGATTAAGAGTGATTCAAATAGTCTATTTAGATGCTCCCGTCAAAGGAGAACTTATAGCTATCTCATATATCCCACAAGTAATATAAAAACTACTATCAATCATAATTCTATTTCTTGGAAATAATCAAGAAATCTAATAAAATCCTATTTTTTCCATATTATTCTCCATATTTTTATTTTATAATTTGAGTTTGAGTTCTATATTGGGGAAAAACCTACTTCATGTGAGTTTGAATTCTACATATTACTCTCCATATTTTTTATTTTTTTAAAAAATCTGAGTTTAAGTTCTACATTGGGGAAAAACCTACTTCATGTGAATACGTTGCACGTTGTATCCCCTTGGAACACATTCACAATTGTTTACCTTAACTGTCATACTCTAAGTCTTATCATTTTTTATGAATCTAAATAAAATATACATGTATGCATTTCATGCAATTGCATCAATAAAAGAAGGTGACCGTTTCATTAATTTAAAAGGAAGGTCCTTTGAAACTTGTATTCCGTCAACCCCTATGATACCTGGGACCTATTGGTGATTAGTCACACTTAGGGTGCTAACATTTGTGCTGTTGCCGTTGTAACTTACTTCAAAGTTGTTTTCATGATTTATTAATATTGATCAAAGTTTTGATAAGTTGATCAATGTTCAATATATTTCATGTCCAATAGAGAGAGATTTATCAATCAAGAAAATCAATTGAATGTTCTACTATGGCTTTTATCTTGATTATGAGTGGTCAGTAGCAACCTAGCGATCTTGTGTTCGATTTGGATGGGTTGCCATCACACAAACGGTCACCGTAGACTTAAGTCATTTTGTTCCAGATCTCTTCTTTCCGGAGAGGCTTGCTCTACTTGGTCCTGACTTTTGAAGGTCAAAGGATCCCCACGTTGTGAAGCGGGCTTTATCACATTCACTTCTAATTTCCGTGTGTGTGTGTAGGGGCGTAACAAGAGCGATAAGTTGTGGCCGAGATGGCACTTGCTGCCATTGGCAACAACTTCTAATTTCCAATGTAGTTTGAAAGGGTGTGGGCACTATAACTATTTTTTTTTTCGAGGGTACAAGAAATTTTAGAAACACACACACACCCAGCCTCCGTGAGGTGGAGGCGACCCCTCTACTCCCAACCCTTTTGATGGGTTGATTATAAGCATGTACGATGGGTTCGCGGGCCCTCATCCCGGTGGCCACTATAACTATTGCTTTAATGGAGTCTTTTGATTGAAAGAGAGGGTATAGCAGCCTTTTGGTGGGCAAGTATTGAAGAGAGGAAATGCCATAGAGTCTTGGCAACGGTCATATTTATCTGGTGTCTAATTTCTTCCGGGCGCTCCATGGAGCCTTGCCTAATTCTCTGTGCTTTTCCAACGGTCATATTTATGCTCGACTTCACTGTATATCGCTACGCAAATTCACAACAGCTTTGATGCAAATTGTGCAGCAAGGTAGGTATCATCAGAAATCAAGCCAAATTCTTTTTGGTGCTGCACAGAAAAATGATTTCTGAAGAGCAGCGCAAGCGAATGGAAGAAAACAGAGTTGCCGCTCTCACTCGGCTAAAAACCAAAGCAGATGCTAAGCCCACAATTGGGCATAATCACATACAGAGCCCAGTAAAACCTAGCCCTAATTATCACCTTTCTCACACTAATTATGTGCCCACAACTGGGCATCATCTGATACAGAACACGGAAAACCCTAATTACATGGGATATCATCCGATACAGAACGCAATAAATCCTAATTATGTGGGGCATCATCCGATACAGAACACAGAAAACCTTAATCATGTGGGACATCATCTGATACAGAACCCAGAAAAGCGTAATTTCCTTTCTGGTCCTGCCGCCATTTCTCACAGGAATTACATGCTGGAAGCAGAGAGGAGGTACCCATCAAGCAAGAAGCCTCGGACAAGCCAGGACTCTTGGATCTTGACCAGCAAATGTGAAACTGGCCCAAAGTTGGGTTTAGGTCCAGTCATCAACAGTGGCATATTTGCTGCACAGCCCACCCCCTTGAAACATATAGAGGTCTCTCTGGAGCTTCTGGCCCTGGACCAATTCACAGTTCAAATCCCAGACCCCAGTGCTACTGCGACGGATATTTTCAGTCGGATTTTCGCCTCTGTAAGTGCAAAAAATCTCATAAATTATGCTGAATTTATCTGTTGATTTTATTTATGCAATTGCTCACCATTAATATAGTTGTTCATGCCAAAGTTTTACCCTTGTGCATAATTCTTACTGCATGTAGTGTTTATGTCCAGGTAAAGCCCTTGTGTGGAGAGAGTTCACAGAGCACTACTGTGTACCATGTAAAGGACTACAAGACTGTGCTTCACATTCTGAGAAACACACCTGGTGTCATTTTGGACCAATTGCCACATAGTACCCTGTCTACAGTTCAAAAAATGCTACAAGTCAATTACTCTCATCAACAGTGGGTTCCTTTCATGCCAAACCATATTTCAGACACTGCTGTTGATGAGCTGATGCAACAAATACCCTGCAAGTTGAAGGCAACGTTATTGCCTTTTCAGCTGGAAGGTGTAAAATATGGTCTGAGAAGGGGTGGACGATGTCTTATAGCTGATGAGATGGGTGTTGGAAAGACAATTCAGGTTTGTACTTTGAAGCAAATTTTTTTCATTTGTGAACTCATCTTTCTTAAAGAAGTACATTCAGAAACTTGCATTGCTACTAGATGCCTGCATGGCACACACAGCTCCCAGTCATCAATTATTTTTACAGTTGAAACTGTAAAAAAAAAACTGTTTAAAAAATAATAAAAACTAAAAAATAAAGGTTTGGTATAATATGTGCACACCCCCACATATGCATGCATGTAAAACTAAAAAATATAGGTTTGGTATAATATGTGCACACCCCCACATATGCATGCATGTAAAACTTGCACAGATTTGCGTGTATGTGTAGGGCTGCTAGTTTCTTACAGCCTGTTGTTGTCAATATGGCAGAAAAAGAAATTAACTTCTTTGGTGTCGACTGTGAAATATTGCAAAAGCCCATTGAAAATTTTGATCGAGTTGCAGTGGGTTCTCCTTCTTTATTGGTTTGAAATGAGAGACCATGGTTTTCTTTCTCATTTTGCTCTAGTTGTGGAGTTGAGAAGCCCCATGTTTAAGGAGCTCAAAGTTTGGTGCTTGTGCAAGATCTTAAGATCAGAAGGGGATGTGATATAAGATTCACGGTGGAGAAAGATGGTTTTGAGAGCTCCACCAGTTAGCCAGGTTGGTGATTTCTTGTACATGGACAGTTGGTTTGACGCGGGAGCAGAGCCATGCATTGTGGAACTCTTGCAGGGGTCTTTTTTTTTTCTGAAAAGGAGACTTCTATTAAGTATGAAAAAATTTACAAAATGGAGATTTCACACCAAGCAAGGTGGAGATCTCAACCAATCAGGAGCCCTGTGTTGCCAATAGGGTTCTGAATGAGAGGATGTGAAAAAGATACCAATGTCCCACTCTCTCATAAACTGGCCGCGCTTCCTCTCCGCAGCCCTCAAAGATCCCTGGATTCTGGCCTAGGTAGCCATAATGGTGTGAATAATATCACTCCAAATCCTACAAAGACACTGAAAAACAAGAACGGAAGTACCCTCAATGGCCTCAGTGCATCTAGCCTTCTAGATATTCCAGGCTGAGATGCTAGCAATAATCTCCCAAGAGCTGTCTAACCTCTGTGCCGGAGGGACAAAGTGTGAAAGTGGCAAATCCTGAAGACAACACTGCCGAGCAACTCCTTGCCTAACCATAACTGCCAAGCTCCTATCAGTCCCCTCGAACCTCAGCTAAGGCCTAGACTGTGTCAACCAAATGATAGAACCAAAAGAAATAATAGTATCCCTCTTAATCCTACCAAAGACACTGAAAAACAAGAACGGGAGTACCCTCAATAGCCTCAGTGCATCTAGCCTTCTAGATATTCCAGGCTGAGATGCTAGCAATAATCTCCCAAGAGTTGTCTAACCTCTGTGCCGGAGGGACAAAGTGTGAAAGTGGCAAATCCTGAAGACAACACTGCCGAGCAACTCCTTGCCTAACCATAATGGCCAAGCTCCTATCAGTCCCCTCGAACCTCAGCTGAGGCCCAGACTGTGTCAACCAAATGATAGAACCAAAAGAAATGATAGTATCCCTCTTAATCCTACCAAAGAGGTGTGCAATCGCAGACCAAACCCTCTGTGCTTCCCTGCATTCCCATAAACAATGGTAAACTGACTTCGAAACTCCTGCACATCTAGGGCATGCTGGGCAAGCATGCACTAGTAACAGACCTCCACTGATTGGTGGCCAGACCACCATGAAGAGAAACCTAGATAAAGGAGGAAATCTGTGGCTTCCGATAAGAATGCCACAATCTCCGCCAAAATAACCTCGGAATGTCAGTCGAAATGCTGTAAGATTCCCAATGGGGTCTAAGAGTAGGGACACTGATTGTGTCCCAAGATAAGATGTCTGGCATTCCGCACCGTATAACTGAAAAAAGGCATGCTTTTCGAAGGGTTACAAGCATCCTTCCACTCCCACTTACCGGGGTCCCAATGCAAATGTCTGATAGGGCAGCCACCATACAACCAAAGGCTAACACTCTCTGTGATCATCCCTTGGGGGGGGGAGCAAAGTGATTGCCCGGTGAGCGCATGGAGACTCCGGTGTTTAAGGAGGGGTTTGTTGCCCCATGGTTGTGGCCCAAAGTGGCCAATCCTCGGCAAAAAAGCACCCATCATGCTTGTGGTCCAAAAGAAGAGAATCCTCTTATTATCGTCTGCAACATCTTGTGCATAAGTTCCTTGCGATCTATTATCCTGGCTTTAGCGTGTATAAGTGAGAGATTGTAAATTTATATATGGTGTGAGAGATTCGGCTGTGCAAAAATCTTGTTAGCTAGTTGGTATAAGATGATGACCATGCACAATGTGCATATCTGTCAGACCCACACATAGGTAAACACAATGTATTTACTTGTCAAGAATTTATGGACAGATTTTTGTCAACAAACCCCATAGAGTAAATGTTTTTTGTTATTGACACAACAGGTCATCCATTTAGTTGACATTTCCACCTGTCCATCTACGTAGGAAGCAATACATTCAACCTGAGTGCTCTGATAAACAGTTGAATTGACCACACCTTACAGATAGTCTTGGGATAGGCAAGAAAATTCATCTAGTAGTAGCCCAATAACCGCACTTTGTATGATTTTTGTAGGCGATATCATTGGCAGCTTGCTATGCCAAAGAGGGGTCCATATTAATCACTTGCCCAGCTAGCCTGCGGTTGATGTGGGCTGAGGAGCTGGAGCGGTGGCTTCCTTTTTTGTTGCCTGTTGATATCCATCTGGGTAATAAATTTGGCTTTTTATCATGTCCCTTCTTGCTGTACATCTTGGTAATGGGTTTAATAAGCACAATCTACAATTAGTACTGTGTATTAGCATGCTGTTTCTTGATTTCTTGAATCAATGTTGCAGTGTTTGGGCGTAAAAACAATATCCCAGATAATGTGAAAACCCCCAAAGTTGTAGTCATATCCTACACAATGCTACGACGGTTGAGGAAAAACATGATATCACGCAAGTGGGCAATGCTGATAGTGGATGAATCCCACAATTTGCGATGTACAAGAAGCAAAGTTGAATGTGAGGAGGTACTTATTACTAGTTTTTTTCTCTCCATTAGTTGACATGCTTTATTAAAACTCTCTGCTTTACTAATTTAACTTCTTTGAGATGCAGACCACCACGATTCTTGATATTGCTCAAAATGTCAAGCGGATTGTCTTGTTGTCAGGCACACCCTCTTTGTCAAGGTCAGCATTTTTCCTCATGTATTTCATAAGCATCATTGCTGGTAAGTCATGAAGATTTTGACACGAGAATGGTGAAAGAATGCTCATGTTAGATGTGTGTTTTTCAATCCTTGCAGGCCTTTCGATATTTTTCACCAAGTCAATATGCTAAGGTGGTTAACTTTATCTCATCTTCAAAAGTGAGCTTTCAAGTCCTTTAAACCCTTGATGAAGACTCTCAACAAGACGTAGTTTTTTTGCAGTCCTTGTTTACTTGGAAGAAGCAAGTATGATTTTGCTCAAAATTACTGTTCCACACAACCATCAGAAGGAGGTCAAGGTTCTTGGACTAAGGTACATGCTCTTTTGTAAGGACGATATATGGTTTACCTTTGTTTTGTTCTAGAAGCCTCTCCATGACTTCTTTTTACATTGACAAGAGAGAGAGAGAGAGAGAGAGAGAGAGAGAGAGAGAGAGAGAGAGAGAGAGAGAGAGTTTGTTTTATGGAAACAATTGTCCATGAGAGGCCATCAAAATATGCATCATGCATAATAGCATTAACAAAGAAATGCAATAAACCGATTGCGACATTCTATAGACTAGCCAAAATAACTATTGCAACTAATTGCTTTTTACACCAAGAATTCGGACAATAAACTGCAGCTGATGAAATTTAAGTATTTCATGCCCAAAACAACTTGTTCAAAAGGTTATTGGTAGTGTAATGTAACCTTCGAGTTAGATCTTGAACTATATAGGGATCCCACCATGGGCAAATGCTCATCTGGGTTATCTGTACACAGCTATTGTCTCTTACCCATGGTAAATTTTTAAACTTGAGGTTGAAACAGCCGTGTTGAGAGGGAGCCCACAACTTGTGCAGAGCTATCAACATGATCCATGAGAAATGTTCAACTCCCTCGCCCTTGCCACACAAAAGAATAACATATCCCTCCACATCTCTGAGTGGATGCATTTTTCAAATTATCATCCATCATAGGGTCTTGAGAATATTGGAGGTGGTGAAGTCATGTCCAGAAGGAGCTCAATGATCTTTTGTGGAGAGTGGCTAGGTTTCTGTCCTTCCTCTTAGCCATATGAAACACCACCCAGATACATACGTTTGAATTCTGGTCATAAATAAGTTGGCATAAGTGATTCTGAATGGGCTTTGAAGTATAAGAGATGGAACACAAATCGAGACATCGAAGCCATATGCATATCCTTCTGATGGGTCTGTTTTGTTTTTAAAGTGCAAAGTAGAGAATTGGTCACTACATGCATGACTTATAATTATAATGCACTTATGTCCTTTCTTTGTTTTTCTGGTGCTGCTGTCATGTAGGATTTCTCCAAAGGACGACGTCTACATGAACTGAACATACTGCTAAAGGAGACAATAATGGTTCTTTCTACTTGTCCTTTCTTTGTTTTTGCTATTAAACCTTACTGCATACACTTTAAAACATTATGACTTCAAGACAAATTTTATGTTCCCTCTCAGCTTTGCAAAATTCTTTTGAAGTCCTTATAGAATGCCTCAGTTTGGGCCTAGAAATCTTCCTCTTTATATTGTGCATATATCACCTTTAAATTGTGCTATTCTCACTATAATTCTCTTTGCTTGCTGCATTTTTCATAGGGGTAATTTGTTAGTTTTTATACTGATTACTTTTCTCTGGTATATATACTTCACTTAAAGTCTAAACAATAGCCTTGAGACAATGAATGCCCAGAGTGTAAGGATGCAGATGCAGATTTACAACATTAAACCCAGGAGTAATGTTAGGGTTTTGGTAGTGATAAATAAACATATGATAAGATTGCAGCGATCATGTAGACTATAGCCTGTCTGGCTGTGGGTGTTAGGGTTTTGATAGTGATAAACATATGACAAGCTTGCAGTGATCATGTAGACTATAGCCTGTGTGGCTGCGCGTGTATGAGACCCTAGTGTAAAATAGTGTTGTCTTGTAGACGTTATTCACATACCAAATCAATAAACTTCATCAGTCAAATTTAGTGCAATTTTGGAGTCAGTGTGTTTACGAGGTAACTCATTGTGTGGCCAGCCAATGAGGGCTGACTTTGTGCACTAGGACAACACTTGTAATTGCATGTGCTTAAATTTTAGCTGTGGGAATCCCACTTCAGTACCTTCTGTCATAACAGCCTTGGTTGTTCATTGTGGGCCTTTCCTTTACGTTGGCTTCTGTTAACAGCCTTTATTGTTCTCATTGTGGGCCTTTCCTTTATATTGGCTTGTGTATAGTAGTGCAAAACTTGGAATCACTTTTTCATGAGCCATGCTTCTTAGACATGACTTTTTCTTTTCATGTTTTGAAGGGTTTATTCCGCATAGAACATGGGGTGTGATTTCACAGAGATGGAAAGGCAGATTCCTTTCATGGAACTGGCAAGTCATGTGAGATATTGCAGTCAAAGTGAAGGGATTAATTGATTAAGTGTAGCTCAATGTGCACGGCTGAGAATCCAAAACGTTGGTAAAAGCCCTTGGTTCGGATTGCTCCTCATCCGGGTTCAAGTCGGCCTTTTTCGTCGATTAGCATCACGGCTAATCAATCTCCCTCGGCTGGGCGAACCATTGTTTTTTCTGAAGCCGAGCTCGCGGTCCTCTACGCCGAAATCGAGAAAGACTCCAAAACGACCCTCATTGCCAGAATCTTTGGATCTTTCACCCTTCCCGTCTCCAGGCTCGGGATTGGGTCCTGGCGGCTCTGCCCTCCGACCTCACCTCACACTTTCGAGATGTTAGTTTGCTTGGAAGAGGTTTCTTCCAAGCACAAGTGGATTTTGATTCTGAGGACGCAGCCTCAGAGGTTTTGAAGGGCAGCCCTTTGCCATTGGGCCCGAGGAAGATATTCTTTCTTCCCTACTTCAGCTATTTTGAGCCTGTTGAGGAAGACCGGAACCGTTGCCCGATTACTCTCAGATCCCAGGTCTTCCTCATGCATATTGGCCCATGTTAGAGGCCATCGGGTCCGCCTTTGGGCTGGTTCTTCAAGTGCCCCCCCTCCACGCCTTACCGACATCTTCTGCCCAGGTGGTCACTGCCTCGGCGGATGCTGTCCCCAGGGTCATGGTTCTTGCCCGTGACATTGAGCTCTTTGAGGACTATGTTTTGCTTCCGGGCCCTTGTGGCCCTTTGAAGCAACGTATGGAGATTGCAGGTAAACCCGATCAGTGCCGGGTTTGTCACCAACAGGGTCACTTAGCCCGAGATTGCCCTCGGGCTCGGGGTCGCAGCAGGAGGCCTCACAAGCGTGCTTCTCAGGCGCCACCTCCCTCCCTTGGTTCCTTCTCGTCCTTCAGTCCGCCAGGTGTGGTGAGCTGTCTCTCATGCCCCCCCCCCTGGTGCGATTGATGGGAAGGCCTCCTTGGATCATGTACAAATAGATGATGTTTCTGGTCAGAGGGATGTGTCAGCTGATGCATCTTTGCAGAGAGATGATATCTCAGATTAGGATGATTTTGTTGAGTCCTCTCTACTTGGAGGGGGCAATATGCAGGATGTTCAACGCAGTGGGGGATCATGTATTGCAGGATTTTCAGCATGATGCCATTGCATGTCAGTGGACTTTGCCCCGTGGATTATCCCGTTCTCCAGCATTATGAGAGGCGTCCTCAGGCTGCCCATCGTCTTCTTAGATCGGGGTTCAAACCTTCTTCTCTTCCATGAGAGTCATCGTCTCATGGAATGTTCAGGGCCTTGGAGGGCTTCCCACCCGTGGTAGGAAGCGCCTTCTGAAGGACCAGCTTCACCCTGCTGTTACAGGAGGGTCTGTGGATGTACTTTTGTTGCAGGAACACAAATTGGATAGATCTAAGTGTGGCAAAACTGGTAAGATGCTTTTTGGCCACACCTTCTGGTCCTCGGCAGTTGGGACTAGAGGGGGTGTTTGCATTTCAGTGGCAGCATCTGTTATGCATTTCAGTGGCAGCATCTGTTATGCCTCATGTTACTGGGCACAATGTTATTTATCATCCCTGCTAGAGCGCAGTGGATCTTGATCATGCATGAGGGTCAGAAATTGGGAATCTTGAATATCTATGCACCTATCTTCTGGGACACCATTACAAATGTCATTCCCGAGGTTGATCATTGGATAGTGGGAGGAGATTTTAATATGGTTGAGCAACCTTCTGACAAGAAGGGTGGACGCGAAGGGGGTTTACACCCTTTGGAGCGAACCTCATGGGAGAGGTTCATGCTTTCCTTTTTTGGCAGGGATTGCTGGATTGAGGATGACTTCCAGAGAAGGCCAAACTCCTTATCTTTCTCTTGGCATAACCGCAGGAGCGGGGATGATAGCATCTTTGCACGTCTGGACAGGTTTTATGTGGATGATTGGTCCTTGGACAGAGGAGGCACCATTGCTATTATGCCTGACACCACCAAATCCGATCATTGCCCCGTCGTTTTGTGTCTCAGGGAGCCTGGGGCTCGCACGGCCTCTCCCCGTTTCCGTATCCCTGACTCTCTTTATCTAGATGCTGACATCTCCCTTGAGATCAGAGAGATATGGAGATCTTGTGACGGTCCTGATCCTTGTCATAATATTGCACTGGCTCTTGAGAGGACCAGCCATTATTATCATAGCACTGCCTTGTCCAAGAAGAAGGAGGCTCTAGACAAGGAGAGAGCTATTAGGCGTAGGATTGCTGCTCTTCAGAGGGAACATGAAAAGCATCCACATGCGTCTTGGATTACAGACCTCTTGACCACAGTTAGAGCAGAGCTGCAATTGGCCATGGACAGGAGGGTTGAGTTCGCGTTTCATGCGAATGAGGCTTTTTGGACTCAGATGGGTGGCAGATGCAACAAAGAGTTTTTCTCAGCACACAGGCCTTCCCATAGCAGGGATTCTGTGAGGTACTTGCAGGATTCATAGGGTGAGGTTCATATTGAGCTTGATAATGTGAGGGGTATTGCTTTAGATTTTTTCTCGAAGGATGAATTCCTTCACGCACTGCATGCTCTTTCCAGTGGTTCATGCCCATGGGATGATGGTCTTTCTCTCGCCTTCTTTATTCTTTTTTGGGATCATATTGGAGATGCTATCACTGTTGCCCTTTAGGAAATGTTCTTGTCGGGTATGATGCCGCCATACCTCACGGAGGGGCTGATTCACCTTATCCCCAAGAGTGGGGACAAGACTGACATCAAGCAATGGAGGCCCATCACCCTCCTTGGATCTGCATATAAAATCTTAGCTAAAGCCTAGAGTATAAGGTTGCAGCCGATTCTCCAAAGGACTATCCATGATATATAGAATGGGTTCCTCCAAGGAAGGAGTATATTTGATAACATCTTTTCTTTTTGGGAAGCTGTCGAGTGGGCAAAATCTAGTCAACAGCCTCTTGCCATTCTTTTGCTTGATTTTGAAAAAGCTTATGACAGAGTGGATTGGGATTTTTTGGAGGGCACTATGGCACACATGGGGTTTTTCCAAAACTGGATCAGAGGGGTGTCCTGCCTATACAAGGAGGCTCCTAGCACTGTTTTAGCTTGTGGGGGGTGCAGCGAGCGTTTTTAGATTTCCCGTTCAGTGAGGCAGGGCTGTCCCCTTGCCCCTTTAGTGTACCTCATTGTAGTTGAGGCTATGAGCAGGTTTCTTCGGGCTGCCCCTGGTGTTGTGGGTCTCAGGCTGCCTTTATGCATGGAGGAAGAGTTTTTGGACTCTGAGTTAGCAGATGATACGGCGTTGTTGCTTGAGGCTTCACATGCTTGTTTATGTGCTTTCTGGGATAGCCTTGGAGGCCTTTTGTTTGGCAGTAGGAGCTACTATCAATTGGCATAAGTCAGTTGGTTTTTGGATGAGTGATTCTCCTCTTGGAGATTGGGGTACAGATGTTGGTTTTACTTGGATTGAGAGAGGATGCTCTGCCAGATACCTTGGTTGTCAGGTGGGCGTTGACATCTCCCCTGCACAACAGTTTGCTCCAGTGCTCTTAAGCATTAAAAGCAAACTTCATCATTGGAGTAGGAGGAAGCTCGACTTGGCCTCTAGAGCTTTGGTGGTTAACCAAGTTTTGCTAGCCACGGCTTGGTTTATCGCTTCATGCTGGATTTTTCATAAGGTATGCATTGGCCAACTTCGTCGCCTTACTCGGAACTTTCTTTGGTCAGGGCTTGATAGAAATGCACACACCAGGGCCAGAGTTGCTTGGGAAACCATTATCAGGCCTAAGCAGGAAGGGGGATTGAATATCATTGACCCTGAGGTGCAATGTAAGGCTTTGCTTTGTAAGCTTGTTGTTAGGAGCTTTCTTCTAGGCACTGAGCCGTGAAAGGACTTTCTCATGCAGCAGATCACAAAGTGTGTCCTTGTTCGTGGAGGTGGCTGGGCTCTCAGCTCACGCTTTATTTTTTCGGATGCAGTTCACCGCTCCCCTTCACCCCCCTTGGTTAGGTCCCTCCTACGGGCCTGGGACTGCTTGAGGAGTTTTTTGGTACACATTCCCCCGCGTTCAATGGAGGAAGCTAACCGGTAGCCCATTCTGTGGAATGATTTGATCTTAGATGTGCATGGTAGACCTCTTGGGGCAGCTATGCATATTCTTTGGGGTGGCTGGGAGACCCTATGCCCCACAGTGTTGGCTTGGAAGAGGTTTCAGAGCCTCACCGAGGTGCAAAGATTGGATTTCACGTAGCATTTGAGAGGCTCTAGCCGGAGGATTGCACAGATTGATGCAGCCATTCCCAACCAGTGGATTACTGGATCTTTCTTGGATGGCCGTCATCATTCTTGGTTTGGGGTTTTTTCTGGGACAGGTGTTCCTCTTCAGGTCATGGGTCTCCCCTTGCCTAGGGAGGATGATGTACCGGTCTTTTTTTCTGTACACAATGGATGGCAGCTGGAGAGATGTGACGTGGAGGACCTTATTGAGGGCCCCCAGATTTGTCTAGTCAGAGTTGTTGGCAGGTTAGGGAAGCACGTCTTTGTTGACACCCCCCCCCCCCAAGGGTCATCACAGAGAGTATTAGCCTTTGGTTGTATGGTGACTGCCCTATCAGACATTTGCACTGGGACCCCGGTGAGTGGGAGTGGAAGGATGCTTGTAACCCTTTGAAAAGCATTCCTTTTTTTAGTTATACGGTGCGGAATGCCAGACATCTTATCTTGGGACACAATTAGAGTGTCCCTACTCTTAGACCCCATTGGGAATCTCACGGCATTTTTTTTTTCAAAAAGAGACTTCTATTAAGTATGAGAAAAACATACAACAATCACAGCTATAAGCCGGAAGAGAATAGAATCACCCCAATATGTAAGGTGATTTCAACCACTGAGGCATCATGATGCCATGTAAGACCTGTGGTACTAGAGGAAAAGAAGATGCCATGGTCCCATTCCCGCATAAATAGCACACGCTTCGCCTGCGCAGAACGAGAGGGCCCCTGAATGCAAGCCCAAGTAGCCATAAGAGTGTGGATGATATCACCCCATATAGTACTAATGCACTGAGACCCAAAAATCTGGACACCCTCAATAGCCTCCGTGCATCTAGCTCTCCAGATCTGCCATGCTGTAATACTGGCAATAATCTCCCAACTGGTGTCAATCCTGTGTCTAGGGGGTGTATAATCAGAGTGAGGAACATCCTGCAATAAACCATGCTGGGCAATACCTCTACAAATGAAAAAAACAGAATCTGTACCACTGCCCTCATAAAAAAGTTGCGGACCAGACTGGGAGAGCCAAGCAACTGCCCCCCAAGTCACATGCATGGCTCGGCCACTCAATTTGCCCATAAGTTGGGCTACAGGACCCCAAATCTGTTGTGCAATGCTGCACCCCCATAGACAATGTTGTACGGACTCAGAATCTACCGCACATCTAGGACAGGAAGGTGCTACACCGAAAACTGATCTCCACTGAGGTGGGGAGACCACCATGTAAGAATAACCAAAAGAAATGAGAGATCTGGCTCCTTTTGTATGAGTGCCAAAGTCTATGCCAATATGAGGCCTGAGAGTAGGGATCCTATGCATCTGTCGAGTGAGGAGAAGCGTGGCATTCCGAACAGTGAAATGATAGGACTGCCACCATATAGCCACAAACACCAAGAGCCAGGAGTCACTATCTGAGGAGAAGGGTCAATGAACTAGTGCTTCCCCGAGCGACCAACAATCCTCACTGGACTAAGCCTAGTGTTTGGTATGATCTCCTCCATACTACATCTCCTCAATCTCCCACCAGGCATGATAGAATACATGAGGAAATCTGTATCCTCCTGGCATGGCAAAGCAATGACCTGCAGAGGTATGCCTATCCTCGAAAACACTCCCAGCCAACTCGGATGATAGTCTCCGTGAAAGGTCCCAGAAAGCCACTCATGTGGAATAGCTGCATCAATCTGATCAATATGAATGCGAGAGCCCCTAAGATGCTGAGTGGATGCAACTCTTCAATCCTCCAGAAGTAAAGGTCTTCCAAGCAAGAACTGCGTATGCGCATCTCTCCCATCCTGACCATTGCATATAACGAGATGCACCAAGTGGCCGACTAGCCTCATCCGTAATGAACTCGTTCCACATAATAGGTTTTCAATCAGCCTCGTCCAAAGACCTAGGAAGCCTTTGTCGCAAAAAATATCTCATGCTTCTCCATGCTCTGACAATGGCTGCAATAAGAGGGGAAGATGGTGCCCTAATATCATCAGCCTCTGTGAACAAAAAACGTGTGTTGGACATCCAGTCTCTCCCGACCCTGGTGTACAAGTCTTTGCAGATGCTTCTGGCTCCAAATGTAACATTCACAAGTCAAGGTTAATCAGTTTAACCAAGGATGAATCATTTGATGTAACCAGATGGGGATGCCAAGTTGTGAACAAAGGCCAGATCTTTAGACATTTGGGATGCCCCTTGGGAGTGGATGTTTCAGGTAAAGACATGCTTATGGACAAATTCATAGCCAAATTTAGAGCTTGGGACAACGTATTTCTTCCCTTTCATTCAAGGGTAGTAATAGTAAACATGGTGTTGTTGGCATGCTTCACTTCTTTACTCCTTGTTCAGCATGCCTCTGGAAGAGAGCTTTAAGCTATGCTAAAGCCTTTCTATGGAAGAATAAGCAGAGCAAGAAGAGACCATGTTTCTTCTTGGCATGGCAGAAGGTGTGTAAACCCAAGAAGGATGGGGGAATTGGCATCCTAGACATGGAAACACATGGAATGGCGAGAATGCCAAAAATGTTGACCTCCTTTCTACGGCAGAGTCAACCTTGGACTAGGATGCTTAAAGAGCTTTCTCTGAATATGACTGTGAGTTGGCAAGGCAAATGGAGGGGACTCTCTTGGATTGATAAGATTTTTTCCCATGCTCCTCTTGTCCTTAAAAATATGCCCTTTGCTGAATTTCTGATTAAGAAATGGAAGAGGATCATTCCCCTCATTCAATGGCAGGGATCTCCCAGAATCATGGGAAATTCATTATTCATGTATAATGTTTGGTGGTCCCCTTTCCCCCCCCCCCCCCCCCCATTAGCCCTCATTGAGCCCAAAGTGAGCAAAAGACTCAACAACAAAGGGATAAACAGATTTGAGGATTTTTGGGATGGTCCTCTTCTTGGGTGGAGAGATGAGGATCAGCTATTTGTCATGTATGGTCTCTCAAGATTTGATAAGAATCATCTGCATGTAATTATTGGTAAGCTCAAGACGCTAACTATCAATACTTCTAAGCTTACGGATAGGTGGATCAAAGATTGGGGGTGGACAAATGGACTTCCCCTTGGTCGGGAATCAACTGCCAAGTTTTATCAGATGTTAATGCAAGAGAAGAGAAGATTTTAAACATTTCAATACAATATGGATAGTAGCTTGGTCGGACAAATGCTGGGAATCCAAATGCAGAAGAATTTGGGGATCCAAACTGCCAACACATGCTCAGACTTTTTTGTGGAGAATCATGGTTGGGGCTCTTCCGTTAGGCTGTAAGCCGATGATCAGAAATATGGCCTCAGGGATATGCCCAAGATGCAAAACAGCCATCGAGGATTTCAAGCATGCCTTTTGGGATTGCCCGGCATTAAGATCCTTTTGGACACAGCTCTCTAAATGGGGGGGGAACATTTTTGGGCTGCAAATGTACATGGTCCCATTGGGTTTTGGGTAAAAAGATTGGTCTAGCAGAGGAGAGTAATAGCCTTTTTGGATTTGCAAGATTTACATGCCTGTGGGAGATATGGTCTACGAGGAACACTCTGGTCTTTGTTAATGATGGCATGCAAAGTGTAGATCCTAAGAAAGTTATTTGTGTAGTGAAAGCTAACATTGCTAGTCTGGTGAGTATAAACAGACCAGAGTCAGATGCAATGAACTACTTACTCACTAAGAGGATTTTGGATTGAGCAGTTTCTGTGGGTAGTTCTTCTCTTGATTGTTTGAGAAGACTATCCCACAGTTTAAATGTACTCTTTTCTTATTATTAATAAAAATACATCTTCACAAAAAAGAAGAAGGTTTTGTGCTTTGAAAGACCCTACTTCTTGTGAGTGTTCTCTTGTATACAGTGCACGTTCTCTTGTATACATTGCATGTTCTCTTGTATACACTGCACATCGTATCCTCTTACATGGCATTAGAGCTCTGGCTTGGTTTAAAACTTCGTTGGCTAATTGCTGTCTAGAAATCCCTTAGAGAAATGACATCTTTTCTAAGAACTTTCCTACCACCATTTGGTGCTGATGGAAAGCTTAACAGTACCGAATCCCAAAAACATTGAGATGCACAAATTCTAACACCCTCTCTGTATCTCATAATGTGCAAAAGTCCGAGGAAGATAAGTTGATGAAGATGCAACCATGGACACTCCAGTACTGCAGATACCGGATACACTTCGGAAAGAGGACCTACCAATCTGATTACTTGAAACAAAATGCCACCTTGAATAGCAAAGAAATCTACTTGGCTCTAGGTATAGAATTATGAGTCTGCGGAAAACACCGTGACTGAAGGAGAACCCAAAGTCTCTGTCCCACTGAATTCGGCACTCGACTAGCCTTGCATCAACTAATATCAATATCATCGACCATGGTGTCAACCAACCATGATCATCACTACATGATGGCTTTCTTTATTGCCACCTACACTCTCAACAGGTTGATAATGAGGTAATACGGTCCACCACGCTAACCAAATCCTTAATTCAACATCGTCTTGTTTTAGCGCATTAACTCGTCTTGTTTTAGGGCATTAACTCATCAAGGGTGACATCATGTGTGCAATCTTCTGGCCGTTCAAACCAAAGGAGGTTGACTGCAATATAAAGTCAATGCAAAGCCATCGCTCGGGGGGTTAACCCTTTGTATCACGTGCGTTCAAGGCCTACTTTAAAAACCCCTTATCTGTGAATTTTTTATGAATAAAACACACCCTTTTTCTATTCAATCTGTGAATACCCTTCTATATGTAAAAATTGTGTAAAAGAAGGATTTTTAAAATCCCTTATGTTGAACCCACGTGCTATGCTTACATATTTATGAGTGACCCCCCCCCCCCCCCCCCCCCCCCCCCCCCCCCCCCCCCCCCCCCCCCCCCCCCCCCCGAGAGCTGTCGACACCTTGAAAAGCCTTGTCAATCTACTTTAAACAATTTTTGCTTCATCAAGAGATCCTCACCAAGAGCTCGTTCAATCTCTACGGCCAGGACAATCACAAGTGCTACAACGCCAAAAGAGGTCGCATAAAAGTGAGAAAACCAAAGTAGAGAGAGCACTAGCAATCCAAAAGGCCTCAAGTCGTAGAGATCAGACGATAACTTTTTACGATGCAAATGCTGATCAATGTCTTCATATTTGGCAATCCATGAAGCATCAAAGGGAGGTTGTGTTCTTGTTCCACGGGATCTCCCTCGCATAATTCTTACTCATAGAGAGCAGACGATACCTTTTGAGGATGAAAAAGCCAATCCATGTCTTCATCTTTGGCAATCCATGTAGGCATCAAAGAGGTTATGTTCTTGTTCCACTACTAAATAATATTTAACTCACTCCACATCTTTTCCAGTAGGTTACTGCTAATTATGAGTTTCATTCTAGTGGACTTTACTCAAGATTCCTCCTCAAAAGAGGATGTAAAACCATAAAAGTCAAATGAGAAAAATGAAAAAGAAAGAGAAATCAAGTCCTAAGTACAATAAGGGTCACAAATAAAAGAGAATTATCTCAAGACTCATAGGCCTACACCATGAGTAGATTAGATGGATATTTAAATACTTTTACTCCACTAACTTTTTACATCATAGTAAACCCCCATCTCATCTCTTTCGGAGGGACAATAGACCCATTATGCATATTCTCCACAACTACAACAGTCTCCACTTCAAGTGTGATAGCTTCTCCACTTTCCTCTGCCAACTTCTCCAACCAATCACAAGGAAGCTATCGACAAGAAGAAGGGAAGTATGTTGCCCACTTTTGGTTAACATGGTTCTTCACCAAGAGCGTCTGTACACATTGTAATGAGTGACTTTACTTATATTGTAAATCTCGTCATTTGACATTGTAAGCACTCTTAAGACGTTTCCAAGTCTTGGACTTCAAGGTCATAACATAGTAACCTGCCAGAAAGGCCAAACACTTGTAAAAGCCTTGTAATCGGTCATGGGCGCCTTGGGTCACTTACTCTCAAGCCGCCTAGTGAGAAAAGGCTTATGAAGTATAAAAGCTAACTTCTCAATAGAGTTTAGTGTTCTCTTTACTCTCTCTTGCAACTCTAATCAAGCATGCGTGAATGTGTTTAGGATTAGATTTTGGGTATGCTTTGCACTAATCGGCTTGTTTTCTCATGCTTCTCCTTCTTTTTCCCTCTTCCATCTTTCTTGAGCAGTTAGGGACTGCATTTTGATTGGTTTACAGAGCTGCTCAGTGCTACTTCTCCCATACTCTTTATCACATCTATGCGGATCTTCCTCCAATGTGTGGTGCAATCAATGGTTTGCCGGGAAGCTACCGATCGCAATTCAATGCCTAATCATTCAGGGAAGAGAGAAGAAGAAGGATAAGTGGGAGAATACACATTGATTAGTGCAAACCATACCCAAATCCTAGTCCTAAATATTTCCACATATTCAAGATTAGAGTTCCAAGAGAGAGTAGAGAGAACACTAAACTCTATTGCATGAATAAGGATAATTAGTTATAAGCATGAGAAGTTGGCTTTTATACTTCATAAGTCTTTTCTCACTAGTACGCTCGACAGAAAGTGAGCAGAGGTGCCCATGACTGTTTACAAGGCATTTTTAAGTGGCCTTTCTAGCTGGGTTCCTCATCCGAGGCATAGGGGAATACCGGGCAACAGCGGGGTGTAAGCAGGGGGCAAAGGGGAAGTACAACCTTGAGAGTGTCTTAAGAGCGCTTACAATGTCGAGAAAGTGACCGGAGGTTGCCACAATTGGTGCCCATGACTGTTTACAAGGCATTTTTAAGTGGCCTTTCAAGCTGGGTTCCTCATCCGAGGCATAGGGGAATACCGGGCAACAGCGGGGTGTACGCAGGGGGCAAAGGGGAAGTACAAGCCTTGGGAGTGTCTTAAGAGCGCTTACAATGTCGAGAAAGTAACCGGAGGTTGCCACAACTGATTACAAGGCATTTTCACATGGCCTTTCTAGTCGAGTTCCTAATCCGAGGCACAGGGGAATACCTAGCCGTGTTCCGCTTCGGAGGCATAGGGGAATACCGGGCAACAACGGGGCGTTCGTGGGGGGGCAAAGGGGTAGTACAAGACTTGGGGTTGTCTAAAGAGCGTTTTTTTTTTTGGCAAAAAGCCGACTTCTATAAGTATGAATAAACTAAGCTTACAACATCATGGTTGGAAGTCAGAGAAAAACACTCCCAAAATATAGGTTGTTCTCAACCAATATGGGGCACAAAGGTGCCAAGAGAGTCTTGTGGGGGTTGTTGAGAAAGAGATCCCTCATGAAAACAATGTGCTTTGCATGCACAGATCCTATATACGAGCCCATGTGGCCATAAGAGTGTGATTGCACTGAGTGTTGTATATCTGAGTGCCCTCAATAGCCTCTTTTGCATCTGGCCCTCCAAATCTGCCAAGTTGTAATACTAGCAATGAGCAATTGGCTCCCAAGTAGTATCATTCCTCTGCAGAGGTGGTCTACACTGGGTATCTGTAGCATGCAGCATTGGGCCACACCTCTACATATCATTATAGTAGTGTCCTTATCCCTGCCTTCAAAAAATATTTGTGGACCAGCCAAGCAATAGAGCCCCAAGTAACATAAATGGTCTCTCTCCTCAATTTGCATATAAGCTGCGCTATAGAGCCCCAAATCCTCTGAGCAGCTCTACACCCCCAAATACACGTTGCACTACCTCAGAAGCTACTTGGCATCTAGGGCAGGCCAACAATAGCCCTCCATCGATTAGTGGGAAGGCCACCATGTAAGAATAACCAAAAAAAGTGAGAGATGTGGCTCCTCTTGTATGAGTGTGAAAGTCTATGCCAAAATCTCTTTTGAATCAATGGGTTGATGTATGGGGTCCAAGTGTGGCGTGAGAGTAGGGGCAGCAGGCCAAAAATAGCCCTCGGAAGGTCACCATGTAAGAATAACCAAAAGAAGTGAGAGATTTGGCTCTTGTATGAGTGTGAAAGTTTGTGCCAAAATCTCCTTTGAATCAATGAGGTGATGTTATAGGGTCCTAGTGCGGCATGAGAGTAGGAGTCCTTTGAATGTGCCCAAGTAGGAGCCTAGCATTACGGAAAGTGTAGCATCAATCCACTCTCACTCATGAGGATCCCAATGAAGATATCTGATAGGACATCCACCATACAACCTTAAAGGGCTCTTACAATGTCAACTGATGGAAATTACAATATAAGTAAAGACATTCATTACAATATGTGTGGACGTTGTCGGTGAAGAACCATGTTAACCAAAAGTGGTTAAGAAAGTTGAACTAGTGGCAGGAATAGCTCAAGGAAGGGGAAGATTCTGGACTGTGGTCTGTTGGTGGGCCTGATTGGATTCCCAGTTATGGTTTGCTTCCTTGGCTCACCTAAGGAGTACCTCGAGCTTCTGTGGCAGTAGCAGCTCAAGGAAGGGGACGATTCTGGACTGTGGTCTGTTGGTGGGCCTGATTGGATTCCCAGTTATGGTTTGCTTCCTTGGCTCACCTAAGGAGTACCTCGAGCTTCTCTCAGATGATAGGGCAGGGTAGTCTATTGGTCTGCTCTTAGAGTCTTCCCGAACAGCAGCTGGGCAGTCTATTGCAAGGGCAGGAAAACACCCCACAGTTTGCTTCATTGGAGAACCTCCCATGATCCCACGGCCCTCCTTTTTGTCGTCAGATGGGTCACTTAGTGCGCTCCTATCCTCGTTGCTGTGGGAAACTCAACAGAACAACAGAGCTTGGCAATGCTTGCCACCTCGTCCACAATGTCCAGCCCACCATCTCTTGCCCCAGCCGCAACTGCCTTCAACCGCCTTTGAGCCCTTCCTCATTCAACGGCCACTCCCCTTAGCAGGAGCAACAATAGAAGCGTACCGCAGAGCTGGAGTGGAAGGTGTAGCCCCCCCCCCTTCCCCCCCCCCCCTTCTCCGCAGGCATGGGCAATGTGGTAGGCGTCAACCTTTCAGACATGGAGCCTGAGATAGCAGTTCCTTTGGCAAACCATTATGAGCATCTATTTGAGGATATCCCCATAGATCTTGCAGTAGAGTTTGGGGGCAAGGCACCTAACCAGAATTGTCATCACTCACAGCTGCATCGGGACCCCAGTATGTGACATTGGAGGGTTTGCTCATTATGGTCTTGCTATGGGGGCTTGGCTCACCACTATGAACACATGGGTAGATTGCATAGTCACAGGGAATGGGCATTTTTAGACTTGGGAATGTTGGGGATGGCAGCATCTTCCCGTTCCCATTCCCGTCCCATGTCACTCTATAGTCACAGGGAATGGCCATTCTCAATCTTTTCCGTCCCCGTTCCCTGTTCCCATTTCGCGTCCCATGTGACTATGGTAGATTGCCATGGTGACAAAGCCCCATGGGAGTCCCAGCACCACTGTCTATGTGAAGCAAGAGCTGCGGTCGATCCTACACCTCTTCACTGTGGATGAACATAATGACCACTTCATCACTTGTGGTAGTGTGTTGTGGATGATGGAGGCGGCCCTTGCCATTTACTATGAGGAGGACGTGTGTTGTGATCCGTGGAGGTGCGAGTACCTCCATGGCTGCTAACAATGACCTCTGATCCTTGGTGGGATTTGATGAGCAGCATAGTGGCATGGTAGATTTGGCAGGCCGTGTCGAGGGCTTGGCATCCACTCTTGCAAGGTCTATAAGGCGACCACAAGGAGCACCTTCAGGGTGGCTCCAAGGTCATGCAAGAGAGATGGGTTACTTTTTTGCACATCTGGAAGGGCCAGGCCATATCATCTGGCATTTCATCCCAGCCCCCTTTCCCCCCCCTCCAACAGAAAGCAATGGACCAGTTCTTGGTGGGATATAATAATCAGCATCGTGGCATGGTAGGTTTGGTGGGGTTCCTAAGAGATTGGCAAACCTTCTTGCCAAGTCCATCTGGTGGCATGGTAGGTTTGGTGGGCTTCCTAAGAGATTGGCAAACCTTCTTGCCAAGTCCATCTGCTGTATATGGACTGACTTCAGGGCAGTTCCAAAGCCATACAAGAGAGGTGGGCTGCTTTTTTGCACATCTGGAGTCTGGCCCTTTCTTCGATAGAGATCACCACCATACCATTTGGGATTTCACCCATGCGCCCTCCCTCCCCCCTCCCCCCCCCCTCCCCCCCCCCCCTCTCTTCCCGTGTCTGCTTCCCCTTTGTTTTCTTTATTTTCAGATTTAACTTTTTGTGAAGCTAGATATCAATTGCACTTTTCTTTACTAATGGAATGACTTTGTTCGTCGGAAATTAAAAATACATTCTGGATGTGTTTTCTTGGTCTCATAGACCCTTCTATTTGTGAAGCTTGATATCAGAGTGGACTTTTCTTTACTAATGGAAGGATCATTCGTAGACATTCTGGATGTGTTTTCTTTGGTCTTATAGATTTTGTGGATTTAAGCTCTTTGTGAGGGGTTGATATCAGATGAACTTTTCTTGACTGATGAAAGCATTGTGTTCTTGGTAAAGAAAAGATACACTTATGATGTACCACCTTGGTCTCATAGAACCTTGTGGCCTTTTGATATCCAATATTGCTAGCTTTACTCTCTCTCTCTCTCTCTCTCTCTCTCTCTTTTCAGCCAGCCTAACTCAGAATTTCCGCCTCTCCGTTCTAGGCACACTCCCAATGTCTAGCAGGGGGTCAATGCTTTATCATTGGGGGAGACTCTACTAGCCAGTCACTTGGTCCATAGCTTTATCGGAGGATTCCACAGTACTCCAACCAGGTCTGGAAGCTCCAATTTGAAGCTCTGTTGAAGGGGGCTCTGCTCCACAGAAGCTCAACTAGGCTTGGTCCCAGCTCAAATCAACAAACAGTGATGGCTGTCACCAAATTAAGCAAAGAGTCTGCTATTTCTAGTGATCCACCTCGCGCCCAGATCGAACCAGAAAATCCTGTTTGTCTTTGTGCAAGGGCTTGTGTGAATCAGTTACCAGCTCCAAAGGTCTCAACGCGATTGCTATAGTTCGCTGTGTTCAGTATGGTTATCACCTCGGAAACCTTATCTTTAGGCTTTGATAAGGTTTTGAGTAGGTGTTTGCCAAGTTTTTGCATTCTCTTAAGGCAAAACGAAAGACAGGAGCTTGGGCCATTATAATTTTTTCTTCTCTAAAAGTTTGTGTGCTTATTTTGTCTGACAGTCTTCTTATATTATGATGAGTTGAGTATGGTTCTCATGTTTGTAGGTCAGAAGATTGAAAGAAGATGTGTTGGCACAACTTCCTCCAAAACGTCGGCAAGTAATCAGATTGACTTTGGAGGCATCAGACGTATTGGAAGTTAAAAACTATACAGAAAAACATAATGCGAATAGAAAAACACACCCATGCACTTGTGGTTTTTCTTTCAAAGGATGTTGTGACTGTGATGATGAAGATGACGAGAACAATTGTGATAGTGCAGAAAATGACTCTGTCAATGAGCAAGGTAAGACATTAAAGTTCTTCTTCATTCATGGTTGTGTTTTCTTGAATACTGAAATTATACTCTTCTTGAGTAAATAAGACAGTTGAATAATACAGATCAAAACTCCATCTGCCCATGAATTGGAAATGAGCGTAGGTGCACAGAAGAGATGCATACATTACTTAGTGGCGGAAGTGCCTTGCGGGATAAAATCTCCAAAGTCGGTAGAGGAAGGGTAGACGATACGTCCACTGCGCCACCCGCCATCCTGGCCCCTCACCCCCTGCCCCCCCACACAAACACACATTTTTTTTTTTTGGTAAAAGGCTATGTTCTTTTACTTCACTATACAAAGAAAGAAGCCCTCAAAGAAGAGGCAAACTTCTAAAAAAAGCAGTCACAGAAGCTAAAAGCACTGAAAAAACAAAGCCAACTGCCCCCCCCCCACACACACCTCCTCTCTCTCTCTCTCTCTAGTTGTTATTCAACACGTCTTGTGTTCGAATCTCACTCCCGTCGGATAGATCATATTTGGTCTCTTGGGATTGTTCCTACGACGTTAAAAGAGCTTCTTCTTCTTCTTCTTCTTCTCTCTCTCTCTCTCTCTCTCTCTCTCTCTCTCTCTCTCCCCACCCTTTGATTCCAAAGCATTTATTTGCACAAAAGAATTTTGGTGAAGAAGATACACATCATCAAGGTATTAGGAAGGATAAAAGTGTTGATGTTGCACAACTATAAATCCAATGCAGAGGTGGAGACATTCTAGGCCTTTTCTTCATATATGGCACTTGCATAGGTGCCTTGTCTCGTGTTACAGCCAAGATTCATGCACATGCTACAAGAGATTTATTTTTAACTATTGTTTGAGGGGGGGCAATTTTAAATGCTGGAAAATAAGTGTATGTGAAGTTTCATTACATGCTGGTTAAAGAAGAAGATAAGGAAGTTCTCTTTTTTTGGAGGGTTATACATTAAAGGTCTTAATAGGGAGGAATCTTGGATACTCAGATGGGTTTGTAAGAAGGAAAGAACAGCTGCAAGAAAAGGCAACCTCAAGGCCTTTTGGGAAGCAAAGGGGAATGATTTTTCCATTTGGAGCAAGCAGGCTGGACATGAGGGCTCCAAATGGAAAAATCATTCCCCTTTGCATATGTGAAACAAGGATTTGTAATCTCTGAGTTATGCTCTTTTGTAGCACATTCTAACAAGCTCATGGATGCAGATTCTGCAGATGATATACTCTCCTTACATATTCTAACAGGAGAAAAACCTTTGGCGTTTCGAAGGAGTCATGGTAGTTTTGTGTTGCCTACGTGCTCTTATGAGCTGGTTTTTCATAAGTTCCATCCCCTCTTCTCTCTTAGGGGCTGAGGTGGGCTTGCGCTGAAGGGCATGAGGTTGTGGAACGTTCATATTGGATGCTAGGAAGGAAGGCAAGTCACCTAGGATGTACATAATGCCCACCCTTGTTGCAATGTTTCCAAGAGATTCCCTCACTGGGCATTGCACATTTCTTATGTTATCAATGTGGGTCTCAATTATTCATGGCCAACCATCCAACTGCTTGTCATATCAAATATTGTTTGTCCAGTGGAATTTATCTTTCTTCTCTTGTTTTTGAATTTAGGGAAATCAAAAGAGAGACTTGCACCTTCCACATTGTCATATCAAGAGATTGGGGTTGCCAAGCTGAGAGGTGTCCGTGAATGGTTTTTGAATCATCCATTACTATCCGACCTTGATAAAAGTGTTTCAAGTGCACATGAGCAAGTGCAAAAAATGATAATTTTTGGTCATCATATCAAGGTGCTGGATTCTATTCAGGTAACTTAGGCTGCTACCATCATACATCACATAGTATATTCTTTCCAATTTTGTTTAGATTTCTCTTTTTTTTGGGTGCTTAAATATTTTTTAAAAAAACTAGGAAATGGTTCATAGTAAGGGTTTGGAGTACGTTCGTATTGATGGATCAACTATCACAAGTGATCGACAGAAAGCTGTGGATATGTTTCGTTGTAAAGATGAGGTGAGCCTTCTCATTACAATAAAATCATTCAAACAGTGGTCCTTTTATTGATGGTCATCTTGAGGTGTGCGCCTTCCCATTGGAATGGTCCTTGTTTACATAAAAGTTTGGAGCTGGTGGGTGAAAATCGGGTCCTTCGAGGGGCTATGTTGTGAGCATGTTCATAATCCTTCTCAAGTATCTTTGTGATTTCCTTTGTGTAATGGATGTGCTAATCTTAGGTCTATGGATGTTGGAGGTTTATGTGATGTAGTGAGACAAGTTAGTGGGCGTCTAGATTCAACTGATTCTGGGGTGGGGGTCCTTCAAGGCATGTTGTGGTTGGGTGTCTTTGTGCCTCCTCCTCTTGGCAACCTTGCTCAACATTCTAAGAAAAAGATAAGATGAGTGTTTTTTCCACACATCTTTGGTCCTCATACTCCAAACTCAGCAGAGAAGAGGAAACTCCTCTAAATAGATGATGGAAGTGACCCCTGAACTAGTAGAATATTTGGCACCAAAGAATGTATGCTCCTCAATATCAATCTCTTTATGTCACATACCTTGCATACTTCTGGAGTTGTGGGGGGGGCGGGGGTGGGTGCAGTGGGGTGGGTGTTGGGTGGGGGGAGGGGTGAGGGAGGGTAGACGATACTTCCATTGTTCCACCTGCCATCTTAGCTGCCACTCCCCCCCACGCCTTTTCCTTTTCTCTCTCTCTCTCTCTCTCTCTCTCTCTCTCTCTCTCTCTCTTGCCCTGCACACCCTTGCCATCATCCTACCCTTTGATTCCAATGCAAATCTTTGCAAGAAGCAACAGTCACATCAGAAGGGGGCACTGTATCCCCCCGCTCACGTCTCTCTATATCTCTCTCTCTCACTCCCTGTGCACCCCGCCATCCCACTTGCCATCCTAAACACAACCCACCACCCCCCCCCCCTCCCCCCCCCCCCCCCCCCCCCCGGCCCGCCTCAGCTCAGTGAGATAGCTATGTTTTGTTTTTGTTTTATTTTCCATTCCATGATGGGATATGCCATGGACATTATTGTATCACTTTGGTCTCATAGGCCCATTGGGTCTTTAGTAGACTCTCTGTTTCTCTCTCTCTCTCTCTCTCTCTCTTTTGGAGGAGAGTCGGCTGCAGCAGTTACGTGTGTGCTTTTCTTTCTTGGACGGGCTGAACAGTTCGTGGACTCTTTCTCTCTTGCTAGAATCAGGCTGCAGCTACACGGCTTCTTTTTCTGGGCACACAGTCGGGCTGCTCACACTGGCTGGTTGCAGGAGGCACACAGGCTTTTCTCTTTCTCTTGCTTTTGTGGGAAGGCTGGTGGGCTGCGCTGCAGCGCACAGCGCACACACAGGTTTTTCTTCCCTCTTTGCAACAGGTTGGAGGGCTGGTCGGGCAGCACCCACAGTCTCTCTCTCTCTCTCTTTCTTGATTTGGGGAGGCTGGCATGGCAGGCTGGGCTACTGAGACACAGAGCTGCAGACAGTTCTGGACAGCAAGCAGGTTTTACCACGCTTCTCTCTCTCTCCCTCTCTTCCATCCTGTGCGCTCGCTGCCGCCTTCCCTTCCCCTGTTCGCCGCTACTACTGTTCGCACCCCTGTGTGCTGGCACCCTGCTACACTATGGAGGTGCCTCCATCTCATAATATGTGCCGCATCGGACGCTGGCGGATCTCCTCAATATCCTCTGTGGTCAGCACCCTGACTGGGTGTCCCGCATGTCTCGTAAGAATAATCTGAATCTGCCGCTGCAACCTCCGTCTATGCAGAGAGAGGAGAGGTGGGGTGGGGTGGGGTGGGGTAAAGGGTCCACTAAAGAGATTAAGCGAGAGAGAGAGAGAGAGAGAGAGAGAGAGAGAGAGAGAGAGATTAAGCATCTACTAAAGACCCAATGAGCCTATGAGACCAGAGAGAATGAGAGAGAAAAGGTGAGGGGCAGTGGGATGAAGGGGGGCCAACCCTTTGCCCTGGGCTCCTAGAAATGTGCCTGGAAGCACTGCCGCTCAAGTAAGCATCCCCGTGTCACTCTGGCATGTGTTGCGGGAAACATGGTGAAGCGTGGGCCACTGAAAGTGTTACCAAGGTAGACATAGGACGAGACAATCTCCACAGGATCCCCTCTATATGTGAAGCTCAATCTAGATGTGAAGGGGCGGGAAGTATTGAAGACCACCATTGCCTTGGTTTTACCAAAGAGAGAGGTCTCGTTGAGACTGTAGAAGCCCTGTAAGGCATCCAACTGTCTCTGAAGACCCTTGACTGAATCTCAGAGGAGGACGATGTCATCTGCATAAAGTAGTATGGGGATCAATATGCCAGCCGGTGTTGGACTAGCCCCACCTAATCCCATCAATGAAGCTCGAGATCCCATCAATGTAGAGGCCAAAAAGAGTGGGTGATAGAAGGCAGCCTTTTTTTTTTTTTTGGAGAAAGAGAGTTCTATTAGGTATGAGAAAAACATACAACAATCATAGCTATAAGCCAGAAGAGAATAGAATCACCCCAATATGTAAGGTGATTTCAACCACTGAGGAGCATCATGATGCCATGTAAGACCTGTGGTACTAGAGGAAAAGAAGATGCCATGGTCCCATTCCCGCATAAATATCACACGCTTCGCCTGCGCAGAATGAGAGGCCCCCTGAATGCAAGCCCAAGTAGCCATAAGAGTGTGGATGATATCACCCCATATAGTACTAATGCACTGAGACCCAAAAATCTGAACACCCTCAATAGCCTCCGTGCATCTAGCTCTCCAGATCTGCCATGCTGTAATACTGGCAATAATCTCCCAACTGGTGTCAATCCTGTGTCTAGGGGGTGTATAATCAGAGTGAGGAACATCCTGCAATAAACCATGCTGGGCAATACCTCTACAAATGAAAAAAACAGAATCTGTACCACTGCCCTCATAAAAAAGTTGCGGACCAGACTGGGAGAGCCAAGCAACTACCCCCAAGTCACAAGCATGGCTTGGCCACTCAATTTGCCCATAAGTTGGGCTACAGGACCCCAAATCTGCTGTGCAATGCTACACCCCCATAGACAATGTTGTACGGACTCAGAATCTGCCGCACATCTAGGACAGGAAGGTGCTACACCGAAAACTGATCTCCACTGATTGGTGGTGGGGAGACCACCATGTAAGAATAACCAAAAGAAATGAGAGATCTGGCTCCTTCTGTATGAGTGCCAAAGTCTATGCCAATATCTACGCTGTATCACTGGAGAAATATCATAGCTCTCCCAATGAAGCCTGAGAGTAGGGATCCTATGCATCTGTCGAGTGAGGAGAAGCCTGGCATTCTGAACAGTGAAACTGAAAAAAGGAAGGCTTCTGAAAGGATCGAAGGCATCAATCCACTCCCACTCTCCTGGATCCCACTGAAGATATTTGATAGGACTGCCACCATATAGCCACAAACACCAAGAGCCATGAGTCACTATCTGAGGAGAAGGGTCAATGAACCAGGAGGTATGCCTATCCTCGAAAAAACTCCCAGCCAACTCGGATGATAGTCTCCGTGAAAGGTCCCAGAAAGCCACTCATGCGGAATAGCTGCATCAATCTGATCAATACGAATGCGAGAGCCCCTAAGATGCTGAGTGGATGCAACTCTCCGATCCTCCGGAAGACTCTTAAAGGTCTTCCAAGCAAGAACTATGTATGCGCATCTCTCCCATCCTGACCATTGCATATAACGAGATGCACCAAGTGGCCGACCAGCCTCATCCCTAATGAACTCGTTCCACATAATAGGTTGTCGGTCAGCCTCGACCAAAGACCTAGGAAGCCTTTGTCGCAAAAAAATATCTCATGCTTCTCGATGCTTTGACAATGGTTGCAATAAGAGGGGAAGATGGTGCCCTAATATCAGCCTCTGTGAACAAAAAACGTGTGTTGGGCATCCAGTCTCTCCCGACCCTGGGTGTACATATGGAAATCTGAGACAAAAAAAAATCCTTCCAAGGCTCAGTGTCTGGTAGGAAACCTCTGACCACAAGTTTGCAAAGCAACGCCCTGCATTGAACATCCGGATCGATAATATTCAAGCCTCCCTCTCTTTTGGGCTGAATAACTATGAGCCAAGCTACCCTGGCACGAGTGTTTGAGGTGCCATCCAAGCCCGACCAGAGGAAATTACGGATCAATCTCCGCAATTGGCCAATGCACGCACGAGAGAAGCACCAACAAGAGGCAATAAACCAAGCTGAGGCAAGCAAAACTTGATTAGCCACCAAAGCTATGGAGGCTAAATCTAATCTCCTGGAGCTCCAATGGAGGAGCTTCTTCCAGATACTCATAAGTACTGGAGCAAACTGCTGTGTAGGAGAAATATCAATCCCAACTTGGCATCCCAAATATCTAGCAGTACATCCTCTGCTGATCCAAGTAAAACCAAGCTCTGCACCCCAATCAACTCTCGGTGAATCACTAACCCAAAAACCAACACATTTGTGCCAATTAATGAGTGCCCCTGCTGCCAAAAAGAACTCCTCTAGTGCTACCCGGAAGGAACATAAGCATGTATGTGAAGCCTCCAAAAACAGGGCTGTGTCATCAGCTAACTCAGAGTCAACCAACTCCTCATGACTACGAAGAGGCAACCTCAATCCTAAAATTCCAGCAGTGGAGCGGAGAAAGATGCTCATGGCCTTTGCAACTATGATATATAATAAAGGGGCTAATGGGCAGCCCTGTCGTACTGAGCGAGAAATCTGAAACCGCTCTTCTCTATCACCCCAAGCAAGAACTCTACTGTGGGCATCACGATACATGCATGAAACGATGGTGTTGGTGCACCAAGAGGGTGGAAATCCTTCACAAAGGGCTCTATTGAACATGGGTGCCATGGTATCATCGACATGCAAGATGTACTCGGCAGTGAGTCCCTCATGATATTGGGCTCGCCCATTACATAGTCTACGAATGGCCTTGAGGACCATGCCCTTTGTGAGTGAAGAAGGTGGAGGTGGTGGGGCAGGGATCTCGTATATGATCGGGGATATGATAGAGGGAGCATGCATAGGAGCGCCATGTGTCCGAGTAGGTGATAGGTGTGGGGGGATGTTCTCGAAGTTTCCTCCAGGCCTCTTTGCATTTTGGGCCTAAGAAAAGTCAATATAATTCATCCTCTTTTCGGGCTTAGAACAGAAGTCAGGGAGAAGGTGTGCCAAAGCCGGAGATCCCATAACGTAGTCCATGGTGCTAGTACCTCTTGAGTGAGGGAAGGAGGTGAGTGCGTTGGAGGAGGGCCATTGGGACATCCCATTATAGATAACCAGACCATGTAAAGCTCCTAGCTTTAAGAAATATCTCCCATACACCGTGACCTCCTCACGGTCCTGTGATGAAATCCATAATATCCCCATATAATGGTAAGTACGGTGACTGGCCATGTTGTGCGGTGTAAGCGGTGTAAGGGAGTGGTGTGGTGCAAAATAACACACCACAATGTGGATGACTCTGTCACTGCTAAGTTGTGGTTGCACCCAAAGATACCGTGCATCCTCATCCGAATCTAAAAGGACAACTACTCCTCCTAATGTGAGAGTCTCGCCTCACAAAGCTGACTCCCACTCAGAACCGACATGTATGGTAAGCCTCTCTCAGGGCTCCGATGACACTCTCTATATAGAAAATGACATCCCTGCCTGTGAGAATCTCACTCAAACCTCCTAGATTCGTCGACCACAGGGTGCCATTGCAGTTCCATACTGCTAGGCATTTGGTCTCATAGACCCCGCATACCTATTTGGGACAACGCACAATGATAATGACCCCGCCCACTTGCCTGCTCTACGGGCCTCATGAACTATCACCACCATCGCCTCACGCTGTTGTGCCACCTATGTTGGGGTGAGATCATCTCCCACATACACATGTGTGCCCTTGAGGGCTTGCTGCCCATCTGTCTAAGAAGTCTTGCCTAGTGGCATCAGGAAATCTGATGATGAGGGGCCGCTCTCGTGTCATTTCCTTGCCTACCCTCCATGTATCTGCAAAGGGGGGAGGGGGGGTTCGGCGGGGTTGGGGTGCGATCATGTCCATGCCTATCATCTAGCAAAGCGTCATGGCATCCACCTTGGGGGGAAGCCCCCACACTCGCACATGGAGGGGCCCTATCCTTCCTGCATTTCTCCTCCTCGAGAGTCACATGTATGATGCTCTGTGGGTGTTTGAGCATTTTCACCACCTCCACCCAATCTCTTGTGGTGGTATGCAGTTCTTTCCGCAACTTATTACTCACAGCCTTTAGCTACTCCAAGTTCGTCCTTAGACCCTCCTGAATATTTGGTTTCCCTTCCTCCATTGTATGGTCCTTGACCATAGCCTTTAGAGCTTCCATTTCTACGTGGAGTTCAGAACCCCTACAACTGGGGCAGCCTCGAGCAGTTCTTGTTGTTGCGTCTGGGTCTCTTTCAACATCCGAATCTCCTCCTCCTGGTGGTTCACTTTTCCTGTTATTCTTGCCCATGTGATAGGTGTACATCCATGTACGCTGGGCGGGTGATAAAACCACTGGTGAGAGGTGCCAAAAATGGCTCTTTTAATGAGCCATTTTCGTGCCTAAGGGCTCAAGGGGACTAGTCGATGTCCTCTCTATGTCCACTCTAACGATATCCATCCTAATCACGCGGTTCTGCTCTAAGCAGGTGAGATCCAAAAATGGACAATCCAAGCTGTATTGAAAGGGCGGGAGTGCCTCTATCCGCAAACCATGTAGGTCAAACCATGATCTCATATGAGCATACCAGCAACAAGTATCTCCATCCTCTGCCAACTATATGGATGAGGTCAACGCCAATCAGGAGTACCTCTGCTGAGGGAGCTCCCATAGCCACTATAAAATGGTAACTGCCTGGAATAGGGCCTCGATCACTACTAGTGCGGCACCCAACTCAGCCCGAACAATCTCATGTGGGCAATCATCATAATAAGTGGTCTCTCCATGTGCCTCCATCCCTCATCCGTCCCTCTCTGAGATCTGTGATGTATGCTGGTGTGGCACCCAACTCCCGAACGATCTCTTGTGTTACCGATGATTTGCTCCGAATCATGTGGGCAATCATCATAATTAGTGGTCTCTCCATGTGCCTCCGTCCCTCTCTGAGATCTGTGATGTATGATGGGCCCCCAAATTGGAGCTCCATACAAGAGCGTCGGTGTGACAAGTGTATCAAATAGCCACAATTTGGTGCGCGGCTCCTAAAACTGTATGTGTGCACACTGCCTCTCAAGTACCCCCAAGGCTGCATGCCCTCGAGCTAATCTAGCTGCTGCTCCCTCCTTCAGGGAGAAACGTGGTCGTGTGAAAGTAACTCCCAAAGTAACCTGACGTACTCAAACGGCTCCCCTCAAAAAGTGAATTGATACTCTGATCTCGTTACCCATGCATGTGTGGTGTTAAACACCATAACCTTGGTTTTCCCAAGGTTCACTGTCAGATCTCTATCTACACAAAGTGCCTGTAATGCATCCAAATGTCTCTGTAATCCCTTCAGAGAGTCTGAGATTAGAACAATATCATCTGCATATAACAAGATGGGTATCAACACCCCTGCCAGGCATGCCCCTAGGCAACTTGAACTCGGGTGGATCATGGCCTTTATAAGGGGCCCTCACACTAAAGAGAGAGAGAGAGAGAAAAAGAAAGTTATATTAACGTCTACGGAAGACTCCAAGGGCCTATGAGACCAAAAGTAATACAATGGTACTATGGAAAACTGAAAGAAAAAGTAAAATGAAAACATCTGAAAGTACATGTGATCAACAGATGATCCTGTGTAGAGTGAGTTATGCTGTGATCAGCTAATGTCGATACCCGCTTCGGCCAGAACCGATCTGATGGTGGAGTGAATGTCAGGCCTCTGTGATGGGAGCGTGACATGTCGGCGGAGAACCTCACGAATCTGTCTCTGTGTGGTGGAGGGTCCTCACGTTCTGGGTCGGGGACGTCTGGCTCGCAGAATGGATCGAGCTCTCTCACTAAGAACTCCTCTAGGGTGTGGAGCTGGAGCATGGGTACGGGTGGTGGGCTCTAATGTCGTAGTAGAGGAACTATTGTGGGCAGTAGATTCTGATGTGGATGTATGTATCACAAAGAAATCTGTGATGGCTCTCTATTGAGGTGTCATGTTGGAGCCCGGGCTGTCTGTCAGCATGCTGCCTCAACACTACATACCTTTGTCGTCTGAGCTTCATCAAGTACATGCCCAAGCACCTCTGATCCTCAAACTATATCACCCGTGTGAGTGGTCCGAGTCCCTCTCGGAAGAGGCAATGGAATCTCCCCCGTATCTCATAGTAAGCCGGGCAACTGAGCATACAATGGGCCTCATCCTCTTCTGCTCCTATGATGCATACTATGCATGTCCTCTCCTCATGTTGGATATCCTCAGCTCTGTCACTCTCTACTCTGAGGCGGTGGGAGGATACCCTGAGCTGGCCGATCATGATACGCATACATGCGCATCTATATGTATCCCGGGATCTCAAAGAGTCCATCCTCGGAGAGTCTCAAGAAGTTATCTCCGTAGAACTCACACTTCTTACCAATCTCTGATGGAGACACCCATGTTTGGTGTACGTGTAGCCCGAGTAGGTCTAACTGGATGATCCGGTTGATCTCGTGACGTGAGAGATCAAGGTATGGGGAATCCAGGCTATACTGAAACGGGGGGGGACAGTCCATCTATATGCCATGTGCATGAAACCACTCGACTACCTCAGAGTACCATGCATGTGTCGGTAATGGTGGTGGCTGTGTCAATCGTTCCCTCTCCCTCTCGCCGTATAATTGCATAGAGGACTCTAGTGCTAGTCATGGGAGGCGATCTCTGTCAAGCGTGTATACACGCTGAATATAAGTGACAGTCTGAAAAAGGGCATCTGTAACCAGTGGGGCCACCCCAAACTCTGCATGTAGAATGTCATGTGGTATAGATGGCTTACTCCTGATCATGCATGACAACATCATCACATGTAGCCTCTCTATGCTCCTCCAATGATCCTTCCCTAGGCTTGGTCCCCAAAGGGCTGCACCATACATAGCCGCTGGTCGTACTTAGTGCGGGGTTCTTGGAAATGTGCCTGGAAACACTGTCTCTCAATATGGGCTAGGGAGGCGAAGCCTCGTGGTTTTGCACTCTTCATCATACCATCCATTCTCTGTTGGGATCCCACTGGCAAACTTGTTGTGGAGCATGTGGTGTAGGGGAAGCTGGCATTGGCGGAGTCATGGATGATGGAGGAAAGTTGGGATGTGATGGTGGAGATAGGGAGGGATAAGTCGAGAGTTGAAATGTGGCGGGAGAGGTGGTCCTCATAGATGTGGTCAAGATCATGATGGAAATGAATCTGGGTGAAGGTGGTGACAGGGGGTGTGGGTGTGGGCGGTACGATGGGGCATAAGATCGTGAAAGAAAGTAATGCGTGGTCAGCTAGTATGGGGGGAGGAGGGATGGTGAAGTTTGATATGTGTGGTATAAGAGCGGGAGATCCCATGAAGTAATCCACTGTACTAGTGCCTCCACCATGCAGAAAAGATTAAGGCTGTCCGACTGCGTCTATCTGGACAACCCATTATATATAACCAGCTCATGCATAGCCCCCATCTCCAAGAAGTGTCTACCATATGATGTTGCATTCCCCATATCCTGGTTGGCCCTCTGGAGGCCCATCTAAGCCAACTCAATTTCTGACAACATAATGGCATCTCCCTAGAAGTCATATGTCTGCACTTGTTCCCCTTTTGTCTGTGCATTAAAGTCTCCTAATAGGAGGACTGGGAGAACTCAGCAATGTCTGCAAATAATGGCGCATAGGGAGTCTTCCCTTTCTTTGTCAACCTGCATGCATATTCTGATTTCTCTGGTGGGAAGTAGCATACTGCAATATGCATCACTCTCAAGCTGGGCGAGAGGGCGGCGAACAGTGCCGCACAGGGGCAGCTTAAAGATGGAAGCCGGGGGAAGCAAGCGTAGCTCTGGATTCCCTGGAGGGAACCTAGACCGTAGCAATAGGGTTCATAAGAGATTGCGTCCCTTATCTATCATTTGAGCTAGGCTCCGAGTTCTTTCTGGACGTTATAGATCTATCATTTTTTTTGTAGCAATTACTTGTACATATAGACGACAAAGCAAATGGCGATATGCTGGAGACTGAAAGCCAAGAAAATAGTCCATCAGCAGCAGGGGGACCGCCCCCTCAAAACAATCCTTCGAGGCATTTAAGGATTGGTTAAGAAGCTAATTTAATGATTGGTTAAGAATCGACTAGTTCTTCAAAGCCAGAAGGTTTGGCAAGCTCTTCCAAGGATTTCCTTAACCTTAAGGAGGAAGCCGGGGATCATCTTTTTGTAGAGCAGCTAGTATTTTGCAAGCTCTAGAACCAAACAAACCCCCACCTGTTTTTAAAGTAACTAAGAAGAATATGTTTTTTTTGGGGAGTATTTTCTCCTTCTAATCAAATACTATTAGCGGTGTCTTCTCTTCTTGTAGGTCATGATTTCCCTAACAAAGTGTTGCTACTCGCATGCCCATCTCTGACCTTAGTTTCTCCAACCTGCACTCCATTAGTGCCGGCTTCCTTGATGGGTACACACCCACGCTGGCACTCAGACAATCCCCTCCCACTCCCTCGACTCCTACAGCACCTCATGGGGGCAATGGTCATTGATCACTCCGATGGCACCACCACTCGCAGAGGTATCCTTCCCATGCCATCCTCTTAGTCTTGTGCTAGGTTCCTTCTTGTCTCTTGACAACGGTGGGCTTGCTGGCCTTCTTTGATACCGTCGACATGACCTCTGCTTCTCAGGATCTATGCAGGACCTTCTTGGGAGATCTATGCTGTTGTCTTTTGCTTTTCTACCATCGTCAAACCCTCCGAGGGGATGGGCTGACACCCATGGTGAAAAGATGCAGGGGGGAAGAGAGCTTGAGCTCTTGCAAGCACACACACACACTCACAAAACCCTAATAGAGAACACACAAGGTGAGAGGCTGAAAATCTTCTTCTTCTTCACTCAACACTCAACACACCATATACAAGAATAAGAGTACACATAATATGAAAGGTACTCAACCAATACATACACGGGTTCTCTATAGTGTGAACCCGACTAAATGAGCTGGCGCTATAACTATGCCAGTCTCTAGAATGGCTGTCACACAGCCTGTCATCCCACTGGCCGCATATCACCCAAGATCTCACCAACCATGCCAGTGGTGTAAGTGTGGGGCCTATCCCCCAGGCGGGTCATCAGTGGCCACCGCCTCACTAGACGAGCTCGATATCTCAACACTCCCCCTCGAGCTCAACTCCATCTCATGTACACCAAGCGAAGCCCTGAATCTGCGGAGCTTCTCTGTACCCAATGCTTTGGTGAAGATGTCAGCTACCTGATCCTCTGTGCTGACATAAACAAGGTCAAGATCTCCTGCCAAGACCTTCTCTCTGACGAAGTGGTAGTGGACCTCTATGTGCTTTGTACGAGCATGAAATACTGGGTTCCTGGCCAACTGTATACTGCTAATGTTGTCACAGAAAATGACAACTTGTCTATCCACTGATAGACCCAAATCTGCAAGTAGCTTCCTCAACCAAGCTACCTCACATGCTGCCATAGCAGCTCCTCTGTACTCGGCCTCTGTACTCGATAGAGCAACCGTAGGCTGCTTCTTGCTGCTCCAAGTCACAGCAGCACTCCCCAAAGAAAACATGAATCCACTGGTAGATCTTCTATCTGAGATACTACCAGCCCAATCAGCATCTGTGTACCCATGTACACATATCTCTGTCCCAGTCTCATAGAATAGTCCACAATGCAAAGTAGACTTCACATACCTCAGTATGCGTCTCACTGCATCCAAATGCGGTTTCCGTGGAACCTGCATAAACTGACTCACCAACCCAACAACATAGCTCAAATCTGGTCTGGTGATCGTCATGTAGATCAAACTTCCTACTATGCTCTTGTACATAGTAGGATCCTCCAAGATCTCTCCTGAATCTGCACTCAACTTGCCATTCTGATCCAATGGCACAGAAATAGGCTTACAGCCTGTCATACCATACTTGGACAACATGTCCAAGCCATACTGTCTCTGCAGTAATCCAATATCATGTGGTGACCTAATCACCTCAATGCCCAAGAAATATCTGAGCTCCCCCAGATCCTTCATCTCAAACTTCTGTCTAAGGAAGATCTTTACATCAAAGATCTCTGCATCATGGTCCCCCGTAATGATCAAGTCATCTACATAGATGACAACAAGCACAACTCCTCTATCACCATGTCTCACATACAATGAGAAATCTGCATTGGCTACATGAAAGCCAATAGTGACAAGATATTCAGAAATCTTGTCAGACCATGCTCTTGGTGCTTGCTTTAAGCCATACAAGGCTTTCTTCAACCTGCAAACATGCTCGGGGTGACCCACATCCTCATAACCAGGTGGCTGCAACATATACACCTCTTCTTGCAAATCCCCATGCAAGAATACATTCTTTACATCCATCTGATGTAAAGACCATTGCTTTGACGCAGCCACTGCTATCATAACTCTCACCGTTGCCATCTTGGCAACTGGGCTGAAAGTTTCCTCATAATCAATCCCATATGTCTGCGCATATCCTTTGGCTACCAATCTAGCCTTGTACCTGTTTATGCTTCCATCACTGTTATGTTTAACTTTGTACACCCACTTGCATCCAATGGCTTTCTTGCCTTCAGGCAATTGCACTAAGTCCCAAGTTTTATTTCCATATAGTGCATCCATCTCCTCATCCATAGCTTTCTCCCAACACACATTTCCAACAGCCTCATCAATGCATGTGGGCTCTACAACCTGCACAACCTTTGCCATATATGCATAGTGATGTGCCACATAACCATCATATGTAAATCTCTGCACAGGGTTCTTCACTCTCCCTAATCTTCGCAGCTTTTCATTCATGGCTTCCAAAGCCTTCTTTACACCAGGTGTTCTCATAGCTGGGATCCCAAGCTCCTCATCAAGGCTCATATCTGAGCCACTAGACTCTCCATCAACATGAGAATGCCCTGCAGAAATGTCAGGCATACCAAGGGGCTCAACCACTTTCTCTTTTCCTTTACGTGATGTACTAATCACATTTGCAGGGCTGGTATTATGACGCAGCCTGCCACTCCATGGTCTATCAATAGACCCACTAGATGAGGACTCTCCTGGTCCACTCAAAGACTGTGATTGCTGACCTGCATTCTGTGCAACCACACTTCCACTCACATCAGCCCCAAGAGCTTCTTTTTCAGCAGCATACCAGCTGCTCATCTCATCAAAGACAACATCCCTGCTTACCCTCAACTCACGTGTAGTAGGGTTATAACACCTGTATCCCTTTTGCTCAAGGGAGTATCCAATAAACACACATTTTTCAGCTTTTGGATCCAGCTTAGTTCTCAGCTCATCTGGCACATGCACATATGCAATGCATCCAAAGACTTTCAGATGAGATAAATCTGGTTTTCTGCCAGTAAACCTCTCCTCTGGAGTTACATCATGTATGGCTGTAGTTGGAGTCCTGTTCATGATGTATACTGCTGTAGAAACAGCCTCAGCCCAATAGCAATGCGGCATATTCTTCTCTTCCATCAATGCTCGCGCAATCTCAGCAATGTGCCTGTTTTTTTGCTCAGCAACTCCATTTTGCTGCGGAGTGTATCTGCATGTAAACTGTCTCCGAATACCATTCTTCTTCAAAAATTCAGAGAACTCATTGGAGAAGTACTCTCCCCCTCCATCTGACCTTAGGCACTTTACATATTTCCCTAATTGCTTTTCAACCAAAACTCTGAAATTCTGAAAGTGAGTGAACACCTCACTCTTCTCCTTCATGAAATATACCCACACTTTCCTTGTGTGGTCATCAATGAAAGTCACATAATACCTGCAGCCTCCCATAGATATGGTCTTCGTAGGACCCCATACATCTGAATGCACAACATCTAGTGCATTTCTGCTCACATATCTGTTACGTGGAAACACATGCTTTGTTTGCTTCCCAAATTGGCATGCTTCACATATTTTCTGCATACCTTCCACTTTAAATTTTGGCAGCCCTGTCACAATTCCTTTTGTCTGCATAGACTTCAATCTCTGCACATTTATATGTCCAATCCTTTTATGCCATATGTCTGTGTCTGCAACAACACCTGAACCATTTGCAAACATCGCAGCACTCATTTCAGGCATGTCTACATTCAATGTAAACATTCTGCCCACTCTGTTGCCTTTTGCAACCAACCTGCACTTGTCTTTAAAATCTTCAACATAACACCCATCAGGGTTAAACCGAACCTGCAAACCCTGCTCAATCATCTGGCCAACTGAAACCAGATTCTTTGTTATGTTCGGTACATGAAGTACATTTGCAAGGTACTTCACTTTGCCATCCTACATAGACAATGGCACATCTCCAATGTGGGCAATTGGATGAGCAGTGTCATCCCCTGTTTCCACAAAACCTGGTCTTTCCGGGTTTTTCATCTCCTTGAACCACTCCCCATGACTCGTCATGTGGTTCGAAGCGCCTGAATCCACATACCATACATTATCTTTTTGTGCTGCATCAACATTTTCAGACATGGCATTCACAACATGCTGCATAACAAACAACCTTTCATTATCCTCATTATTTCTGCTTGAGGATGCATAGTTGTTTTGCTGCACTTTCCCATTTTGCATGTCAGCCTGCTTCTTATAACATTCTGACTGCACATGTCCAGGCTTACCACAATAATAGCATTCACGTGCATCATTATATTGCCTTTGCCAATTTCCACGGCCTCTTTGACTCCCCCTGCCTCTGAATTTGCCTTTTCCGCCTGCGTGTTGTTGTTGTTGTTGATTCTGGGACTGTTGTTGTTGTTGCTGCTGCTGGCCATAATTCTGATTACCTGTTCGGCCACCTCCTTGACCGCGTCCACGGCCTCCTCTACCTCGTCCTCTTCCTGAACTCGTGTAGAAGGCCTGTTGCTCTGAACTGTTTTTGCTTTGTGAAGACTGTTGGTCTTCACCCAAGTTCTTCTCTTCGATAATCAGCATAGACACCAAATTTGTAAAGTTGGGAATGTTTTCCCGAGTCTGAATGGACGTCTTGAACGCCTTGTATTGTGGCCCGAGACCACGTAGACAGACTTCCACCTTGTCATCATCATCTACTGACACACCAATAGATGCAAGGGATTCCACAATACCCTTTATCTTCAGCGCATAGTCATTCATAGACATGCTCTTTTTCTCCACAGTATGAAGTTCATTCTTTAACTGTATCTTACGTGCCTTGGTATTTGTTTCATAAAGCTTTACCAAGGTGTCCCACGCCTCCTTGTGGGACTTGGCATCCTGAATGTGCCCAATCATGGTGTCCTGTATACTAATGGAAAGCCAATACATAACCTTCCTGGCTCCTTGGTTCCAGTCTTTAAACTCTTTCACATCTGCAGCAGTCGGATTTATATCCGGTATCTCCGGTGCCTCTTCATTCTCACCTTCTATGTAGTCCCAATAACCTTTTCCCATCAGGAAATTTGTCAACCTGAACCTCCAAGCATGGAAGTTATTCTTATCCAGCTTCTCAGCCACAATCTGTGTTATGCCATCATTAGACATCTTGCCAAACACACAATTTCACCAGAAACTGCACTCTGGTTTTTCTGCACAACCTGCAGTATTTTCTGCACAGCGGTACTGTAGTACTCTCAAATGTCACAACCAGTGACTTCAATGTGCATACATACACCCAATGGCAACTGTAGACCTCTTTGCAGCACCCACAGTGTCTGCACAGTCAATCTGTCTTCCTGTAGTTCTTAAAACAGAGTTCTGCAGAGAATCGATGACTTACCCACAGTGCTCGAAATCACCTGCTTTCTGAAAAACGGAGGTCCAGAAAGCTATAGTTGCCCTATAGCTTTACTCCCGCGAAGAAAGCTCCTCAATCAGAAACCGTTTGCCGGTGCCTCCCGTAGAGCTCCCGACAAGGGTGTAGTCACCAACATAATAGGGAAGAGTAGTTGAAGCTCTTACCCTCGTACCGCTTCCTGTGGTTCTCTTGCTTGCAGCTCCGCCCTTAGCACAAACCAGGCTCTGATACCATGAAAAGATGCAGGGGGGAAGAGAGCTTGAGCTCTTGCAAGCGCGCACACACACTCACAAAACCCTAATAGAGAACACACAAGATGAGAGGCTGAAAATCTTTTTCTTCTTCACTCAACACTCAACACACCATATACAAGAATAAGAGTACACATAATATGAAAGGTACTCAACCAATACATACACGGGTTCTCTATAGTGTGAACCTGACTAAATGAGCTGGCGCTATAACTATGCCAGTCTCTAGAATGGCTGTCACACAGCCTGTCATCCCACTGGCCGCATATCACCCAAGATCTCACCAACCATGCCAGTGGTGTAAGTGTGGGGCCTATCTCCCAGGCGGGTCATCAGTGGCCACCGCCTCACTAGACGAGCTCGATATCTCAACACATGGATACCCCTACTGCCTTGCATTCGTGCACGCAAGCTCGGGTGGCCACGAGATATCCCTTGCCACCCACCATACAACAGCCCCCTTCCACTGCACCGATCGTTCACTCCACCATCCCAGTGCAACATTCCTCGGCACTGACTGAGGCTCTTTTAGCCTCACCTACATCTACAATGGCTTTCATCTCCGCTACAGTGGTCCTAAGATCACCAGATCATGGACTGTTGCTTCCCTACTCCTCGTCATTGGCTTTACAACACACCATCTGCTACCCTCACCACATCACAACCCACCAACACCCATCACCACCACCATCTTGACACTCTCTACATCCGCGGGCTCGAGTGGTCCGGGATCCGTTGCAACCCGCCTCACCGTCACCCTCCACTGTACTCATACTTTTACCACGAATCTCCATGGAGGAGGCACCCTCTCCACTCCTTATCTCCCTCCTCTCCCCGCCAACCTCCCCGTTGACAGTGACTCCTCACACCACATTAGTGGATTCATGGCCCCCATCATTGGTTACAGATTCTATCCCCCTTCGAGCACCTAGTCATCACCATCCTCGCCTATGACTTGTCCCAATGCTAGCATGGACACCCCCCCCCACGCTTCCAGCTTCTCGGAGCTGGCCCCTCTTGGTGACCTCATTGGTTTACACTGAGTTCCATCTTACTAATGTTGGTTACCTCGTGCAGCCTCTCTCCCCATCCTTGACTCAGGCTCCCCTTCCATCCCTCGACACCCCGTTTACACTGCATCCTTTTTTCCTACCACCTCCCGCTTAGGCTTCTTCCCCAACCTTTCCCGCACACCATCCACTATCACATCACAAAGCACATTTTGCAAGATTTTTTGACCTGACCACTTAATTGGAGAATGCTTGACTCATTAGAAGAGTGCTATACCGCATGGCCTCGTGGTATCCCCAACCTTGGCTTCGCTTGTGGTCCTGCTAGCTCTTGCAGTAGTGTTTACATCGGCCTCCCTGGATGAGCTGGCGAAGCTCAAGAAGGGGCTTGAGGATTATCAGAGGTCGTCTCAAAAACAAGAAAATGCGGCCGTGGCGGACCTTAAGAAAGAGATCGAAGAACTCAAGACCAAAGATACCAAAGCCAACCCATGGTGCACACTCTATGCAACTCTCAAGGCCATTTCCCACATGAGTGTCCTTCCAAGAAGGATTGTTTGTTCCGCTCAAAAGATGGCCATGAGGATAAGGAATGCTATTCAAGGTTCTTTGGCTAATGCACCACCAAGGAGCCACCCCTCTCAATCCTTTCACTAAAGACGACATGGTGGCTCCAACCACTGCACCACTGGGGTCTCCCACTAGGACTACCATGGCCACACATGCCCTGATGACCACTTACTCAGTGCCAGTGACGAACCCACCGGTGGCAGCACTCACGTATTCTTCTTGCACACCATCGAGCTTTGGATGCCGCCTCTAACAGTTACTTAGCCTTGTGTGCAGCCACTTACGCCCAACCCCCTCATCTTGCACACCTAAGGCAGTGGGTGACACTCACATATGCCCATGCTCCACAACCAGGGGTACCACAAGTGACATACACCCCACCCCCTCCAGTGCAAGTGCAATACCAAGTTGGTACACTCCCCACCTATGAATCCTATCTTCCGGACATGCCAATCTCTCAATGCGGCCAGTGTCGACCAACGAAATCCAGTGGTGTATGCAGCTGCTTCCCCTACTAATCTTGTATATGGGGCCAGGCCACCTCAAAGAACCACCAACCAGCGTCCTACCAACCAACCCCACTGTGCTTGCATTGCCTCCAGAGAGCAGAGATCACTACACCTGGGATTGCCCCAAACCCATTCTGGCCACCCCTACAATCAAGAGCTTCCCAGGCCCAAGGGGATTTGAGAGCCCCCTCACCTCCCCCACCCTCGATAGTCATAGTTCCAAGCCTGGTGGAGCAGGTCTTTAAGAAAGCATTGGAGTAGTTGAGCCATACTCTCCCATGAAAATTGATGCGCAACTTACCTCTCAGGCTTTGGGAGGCACCTTCACTCCCCTAGCCATCCATCTCAGTCTTGGGAGGCACCGTTCCATCTGAAAGTTCCTCCTCGTCCATGGCAGGGTGGCAAGCAATAATGTCAGGGATGAAGGTGGAGATCCCGCTTTTTTAGTTGTGTCGTCTGAGCTTAGAAGCAGCCGAGCATCTTCAAATCTTGGCTCAAAGGGTGGATTCATCCTAGAACCATCCAGAGTAAAAGCTCTCCTAGTAGTGGTGGACGACCCCAGGAACAAGCTAGAGTTTGCTTCACATCCGTTAGGTCCATTTTTTTCTAAGTTACGGATTTGACGCGAACCATAAATGGGGCTAGATTTGGAAAAAATATAGAAAACAAGCATTCTAGGAGTAGTGGACCATTGCAGCCCAAGGGTGACAGTCTCCATTGGTGGAACCGAAGTCTCTGGAGTCATTGAGACAACTAGGAAAGCATTGGTGCTTCGCATCATTGACCCAGCCCCCTTTGCCAATAGAGTGGTCAATCAAAGAGAAGTCATGCTGGAGACAACTAGGAAAACATTGGTGCTTTGCATCACTGACCCAGCCCCCTTTGCCACTAGAGTGGTCAACCAAAGAGAAGTCATGCCTCTAGGAATGGTAGGAATGATGTTCTAGATGAATTTTGTGGTCCCTGACCAGAGGAGCATATAGTCTATTGATAGGTAGGCCATGGTTTGCAAATTACTCGAGTGGTGCATGATTGGGGTCAAGACAACTTACATGTTCCCACAGCTGAAGACCTTATCTCTAGAGAACTGTATTGATGAGGCCTTCGGTGGAGCCACTCTGCATGATACCATCCCCATAGGGAAGAAAATTGATGCAGAGCAGGAGAAGATATCTTCAGAGGAGTTATCTTATCATGGTGTGAGTTTCCATCATAGGAGTGGCAAATGGTTGGAGTCCTGTCAAGGGTTTGAGTGCAACATGGTGGACATAGCTGAGTTCGCGATGTCCAGTATGTTGCAATGGCTAGAGGAGGAGATGTTGGAAGAACTCTCTATACCTTATTGGGGCGTGTGATCTCGGTAGAAGGGCTCTTCCTAGATCTGGAGAAGATCGGTGTAATTCTTCGACTCACTACACCGACCAACCCCAAGGGGCTTGGGACACACGGGCTACCAGAGGAGGTTTGTAAGGATGTATGCTCACATTTGTTTCCCTCTCAACAGGTTTTTGCATGCAGATGTGCCATATCATTGGGGTTCAGACTAGGAGAAGGTCTTTGCTTTCCTTAAGGACATGCTGGTGCACACACCTGCACTGGTTATTCCTAACTGGGAGGTCATTTTTCATGTGCACACCAATGCTAGTGGGTTGGCAGTGGGAGCAGTGTTAGCCCAACCAGATTCAAATTTGAAGATGGTGGACATACCAATACGCTATGCGAGTAGACAACTCAAAAGGCCGGAGCGTAATTACTCCACCACTGAGCGAGGTGGTCCGGTCATTCTCTACTCATTTTAGAAATTCAATCACTACTTATTGGGCCACCACTTTGTGGTGATTACAGATCACCAAGCCTTGAAGTATCTCCTCAACAAGGCCCAGGTCTCTGGTCGAGTGTGGTGGTGGCTACTTTTCTTTGGAGAATTGGTGGACTTCGAGATTATGGTGAGACCAGGCAAAGAACATCTCTTGGCAGATCACCTTTCAAGGATTCCAAGTGGACAGCTGTCCTCAGAAGAGTATTGCTAGGTTTCCTCAAGTTGTAGAAAACTGCATTAGGATTTCTTAATCTCTCCCTAATCATGAGTAAACTAGCCCTGATCCATGGAAAGACTCTAATCCATGATGAATATTATGCTAAATAAGACTAAAAGCAAGAGCAAAAATACTAAAACAATAACAAAGATGCCAAAAACCAAGATTAGGGCCAAAACAAGTGATGTTCCTTCCATTCCATAATGCCTTTTCATACAAAAACCTAGCCCTAGGGCTTTCCCTAACCAAGGTCCACACTTCAGGCACCATCCATGGCCCCCTGGGCCCTTTCTGTCGACACACAAGACCCCAACAGACTATAAGCTCTTCCTAGACAGCTACAAGTACTCCGGGACTTAAATGTTTCACCATGCTCTTCCTAGACAGCTACAAGTACTCCGGGACTTAAATGTTTCACCATGCTCAGGAAAAAGACACAAAAGCACTATGCTTCACAAGCATTACAATACATTTGATGTTTCCATGACTCGCATGCTATGAGTATGATGAAACTATTCAAGTATGCATATGACAACGAGTATCCTGATGGCAAAGCCCATATGACTAAGAGTACCCCCAACTTCACTGGCTGGTTGTCAAATATTATCAGTGGAAGATCATAACCTTGGTCTTGTTCTTTGCAAAGAATGCCAATGTCTTTGTAAGCCCTCAAGTGTACGTGACAATAGTTCTACATCATCTCATAACAGGGATGGACACCACCGCCTGCATTCCGCCCTACCCATTTTAGTCGTGTTGTATACTAGTTTCTGAAAGCACATGCCATGTGTGTACTTGGGCAACGACCTGTGCATAGAGTGCGATCATGGCCCACCCCTATATGCCTCAACCAGCTAGCCTTGTTTCTTCCCAGTCGTGTTGTATACTGGCTTCTGAAAGCCCATTCTATATATGTGTGGCTTTGGCCAATGACCTGTGCATAGAGTGTGATCATGGTCCATATGACCACTGCTATATGCCTCAACCGGCTAATCAGTGCAAAAATCCACAAAGCTACAGTCGAGATTTTGTCCCATATGTTTTGCTTCTTCAATGCTAGCTCTGAGTGTGAAGATATGGTCTAATGGGGAGTGATGTATAAAAATTTCCAATGGCCACCTAAAAAAAGGGTGCTGTTATATAATTAAAAATTTTAACTCGTTGCAATGTGTGTGTTTGATCATTGATGCTTTACTGCTGATCCATGTATATGGAGAGAGAGAGAGAGAGAGAGAGAGAGAGAGGTGAGAGGGGGCATTTTTGTTTACGGGTATTAAATTCTTGGTTGTAGATTAAAATTGCCATCATAGGATTGACTGCCGGGGGTGTGGGACTTGACTTCTCTTCTGCTCAAACAGTGGTTTTTACAGAGCTACCAAAGTCGTCATCAGAGCTAATTCAGGTAATGTATGCTTCTATGAAACTACTGCTTCGTCTAAAGGAAAATTTAAATTTCTAGCTCAAATTGATGATGTACCAGTCCTGTGTAAATAGAGTCGTGATCCTCTTCCAGAAATGTACTGTGCTGCCAGGTAGACCTAAAGGCAGCGAGCGAGGCTGTAGGTTATGCTACATTTACATTACTCATGCGACTGACTAGTCTACCCATTAAATGGCCAGAACCACAATATGCTGTCATGCATTTTAAGGAGACTTTGAGAACTTTTCTAGAGGTGCCGCGAAAACTCTGCGAGGATGCCACCTGCTCTCTCCTGCTGCGTCTCCTCCCTCCTGCTGCTGCGCCTCCTCTCCTCCTGCCCACCTCTCTCCTTCTGCGCGGCCCATGGTTCCTCCTGCCCGCCCCTTCCTCCTGTCCTGCTCTTGCCGACCTCCTCCTCCAGCAGCAGCCCTCTTTCCACCCTCATGCAGTCTTTAGTATGGAATACATTAGTTTTTGATTGGCAATATGGCTTCTGCCAATGCCAGTCGTTCCTCACCCCCCTCGGCCGGGAGAACTATAAACTTTTCACAACCTTGCAAATTGACATTGAACAGGAAACTCCGCACAACATTTTTGATCCGATTTATGGATCCTACCCTGCTGCCGTCAAGTGTGGGACTGGCATTTGGCAGTCCTACCCATGGAGGTGGCAGCAGAACATTTCCAGGATGTGCGCCTGCTTGGTAGACGCTTCTTCCAAATAGGCTTTGACTCACTAGAAGCCACTAGTGCTCTGGGCTTTGGCCAGTAGTCCCCTTCCACTTGGTCCTAAAAGGATCTGCCTCTTCAGGTATTACACAGATTTTGATCCAGTGAAAGAAGACCGATGCCTCACCTCCATTACACTTACATTTCCTGGCCTCCCAAGGGCCTAGCGTAATTTGCTGAGGGCAATAGGAGCTGCCTTCAGCACCATACCCAAGATCCCTCCACTACATGGGCCACCAAGGAGTGTCATAGAAACAGGATGAGAAGAGGTAGACGAGCAACCAATGCCAATGGTGGATATGCACAACAGCTACTTGACGGACATGTGCATGTCTGTCAGGCAGAGAAGAGGCAGCAACAGATGCCCGGTGGACAAGCAACACATACCTGACCAACATGCAGAACATGTGCCTTGTGCTGCTCCACCCCAGACCCCATTGGGTTATGGTTAGAGACGGCAGATGACCTCCTCCCGCTGCAGCAGACCCTTTATTGGAGCACCCCTAACCCCGATGTCTCTCTCGTTGATGATGCCGGGCTCAGTAGAAGTCGATGATTCAGGATGTGCAGTAATTGGTCTTATTACTGAGCCTGATGTACATGCATATTGCAGTCTCTTGGTGGTGAGGGTGCACTTGGTGATACTCTGCATTTGAATGTACATGCACTGCAGTGTCATGGTGATGAAGGTGCAATTGGTGATACTCTGCATCGCAGTCTTGTGGTAATGGTGGTCAGTTGCCAACATCCCAGAGCAGTTTCCACCCCTTACTTGCATTGTTCACACATTTGAGAGGTGCTAGAGATATCATGGTATTCTTTCCTGCCACTGGAAGCAGTTCATTAGGAACCGGTTCTACCCTGTAGTTACGGAAGGTCCTATGGACATCCTACTATGGTAGGGACACTGACTTGCTTTTGGTTAGTGTAATAGATCTGGGAAGACTTTATCTGGGCACAGTTTTTGGTCAGGTCGTGATGGGACCAAAGGTGGTGATGTATATTGTGCCAATCACTATTTTGCCATATGGTCATTATGCGTGCGAGAAGCAAGTTGGGTCATTCTTATGCAGGGTTGGATGAAACCTGGCATTTTGAATGTGTATGCCCCTAATCTTAGAGGGGAGAGGATATCCTTTTGGAATTCCATCACAGACTCTCCTTCAGTTAGACCATGGTTGAGCAACCTGCTAATAAAAAAGGAGGGTATGAGGGCATTGTTGGGAGAGATTTATCCTCTCTATACATGGCAAAGACTATTGGCAAGAGGATGACATCCACCGGAGGCCAAACTCGCTCCTCTTCTCCTAGACTAACCGAATGAGAGATGTAGCTTGCATTTATGCCTGACTCAACCACCTCTATGTTGACGAGTGGGTTCTTGACAAAGGTGGTTCTGCACTTGAAATCTGACCATTGCCCAACAGTACTATGCATTAGAGATGCAGGAGTCAAAGTTCTCTCCCCCAACAACAACGCCCCCCCCACCCCCCCACCCCCCCCCCCCTCCCCGCGGTGTGGGCATTCCTTAGGGAAGTCAAGAACTCCAAATTCAGAAACCAATCCCTTCATACCAGTCTAATCAGGGTCCGTCTCGCCCAAGCCAGGGTAACCCCAGAAGAACTCCAGCTCATCCATCTGCCTTTGTCCAGAATAATCTCAGAACTTCTTTCCAGAACTGGGGCAACCAAAGAGAAAGAATTCCGCCTCAGACTGCAGCAGCTAGAGCAGTCGCAATTTCAGATGTAGTAGAAGAGGAAAAAGGACGGATCTATACTACGATTGAAAACCAAGGGCCTAACCGACAATTCTCAGTCATCCATACTCTAGCAGAGTATCAGGGTAAACCAAGAAATCAAAGATGCACTTCGGTCATGCTGTGGTGGCAGGGAACCCAAGAAGTGGCTAAGCTATCTGCACCTAGTCGAGTTCGCCTACAATGCTTCTTATCACAGAAGTATTGGGAATGAATCCTTTTAAAGCTCTGTATGGACAAGATTGCTTAACTCCATTAACTAGGTCCGACCCATTGATTAGGGTCGAGATGTCCAGACAAATGCTTGACGACATGGAGCAGCAGATGCAGGCAATTCATAAAGATATAAAAGCTATCCAGGATCGACAGACGCAGTATACAGATAAGAAGAGGACCGTCAGAGAATTCAAATAAGTAGATATGGTCTTCATTCGAGTACGACCCAAAAGAAGTTCTTTATCTTTTGAGAAGTATAAGAAGTTATCCCCCAGATATTGTGGGCCATATCTGATTTCAAAGAAAGTAGGTGACTTAGCCCGCGAGCTTCTTTTACCTCCTCATCTCAAAGTTCATAATGTATTTCATGTAAGCCTTCTATAGAAATATGTGCCAAACCCAAATCATGTAAAGACGGTAAAACTTCAGTGGCAAGATACACCGTCAGCTTCTAGGATACGCTAGCTCCTTCCTTTATATAAGGCGTAACTCTTACTTGTCGCTCGCAGTAATCTTACTTCCATCGATCTCCTTTCTTTCTTAATCTCTTTTATGGCTTGGTAGCAAGACTTGGTTTTATCCATGATGATTTCTCACCTTCAAGACGCAAGCGAGTCTGTGAAGAAGGATTTTATAGAACTGTATGAGCGCTCACTTTTCCCTCACTTGGGAACTTCTGTAGCTCAGACCAAATGGCGGACCTATCAAGACATAACTAGGGTAACACCGTGGGGTCAGCAGCACTTTCGTAACAATGTCCGCTTGGCTATGGTTATTGAAGCTTTGGGTTTGGATCCCCGATACTATTGCGTGATGAGATCAAGGCATGTTGGGTTTTCTGAGCGGGTCTTCTTACTTGCGTGTTTTCTTGCTCACCAGAAGATATGCCTTTATCCCATTTTTGGCTTGCCTCTTAGAGGTCCTTTTGTTAGATCACCTCATACCACTGAGGTAGGTACTGCAATAAACAGCCGAATTATTCCCATAGATGAGTTACCTTATACGTGTGCAGCTTGTGAGTGCTGCTTTTGTGACCATATGATGGACGAGCTTATGGGACAGGGGAAGATGCTGGACATTTTGAGAGGCTGGGGAGGAATCTTACATTCTCTCCCACTTGAAAAACGCGAGATGTCCTCATCTCGCAAACTGGGGTAATTTCGCAAGATGCACGAATATGAGACTAAGAGAAAATTTAATTAAGATTAACCACCAAGAAAAGTCTCAAAGAGAGTAAGACTCAAGACAAGAACAAAGATTTTAACTTTATTCACTCTTGGAACACCTACAGCAAAGATAGAAGAACTTTTTACAATTCCATAAGCCCGTCCATCATATGGTCACAAAAGCAGCACTCACAAGCTGCACACGTATAAGGTAACTCATCTATGGGAATAATTCGGCTGTTTATTGCAGTACCTACCTCAGTGGTATGAGGTGATCTAACAAAATGACCTCTAAGAGGCAAGCCAAAAATGGGATAAAGGCATATCTTCTGGTGAGCAAGAAAACACGCAAGTAAGAAGACCCGCTCAGAAAACCCAACATGCCTTGATCTCATCACGCAATAGTATCGGGGATCCAAACCCAAAGCTTCAATAACCATAGCCAAGCGGACATTGTTACGAAAGTGCTGCTGACCCCACGGTGTTACCCTAGTTATGTCTTGATAGGTCCGCCATTTGGTCTGAGCTACAGAAGTTCCCAAGTGAGGGAAAAGTGAGCGCTCATACAGTTCTATAAAATCCTTCTTCACAGACTCGCTTGCGTCTTGAAGGTGAGAAATCATCATGGATAAAACCAAGTCTTGCTACCAAGCCATAAAAGAGATTAAGAAAGAAAGGAGATCGATGGAAGTAAGATTACTGCGAGCGACAAGTAAGAGTTACGCCTTATATAAAGGAAGGAGCTAGCGTATCCTAGAAGCTGACGGTGTATCTTGCCACTGAAGTTTTACCGTCTTTACATGATTTGGGTTTGGCACATATTTCTATAGAAGGCTTACATGAAATACATTATGAACTTTGAGATGAGGAGGTAAAAGAAGCTCGCGGGCTAAGTCACCTACTTTCTTTGAAATCAGATATGGCCCACAATATCTGGGGGATAACTTCTTATACTTCTCAAGAGATAAAGAACTTCTTTTGGGTCGTACTCGAATGAAGACCATATCTACTTATTTGAATTCTCTGACGGTCCTCTTCTTATCTGTATACTGCGTCTGTCGATCCTGGATAGCTTTTATATCTTTATGAATTACCTGCATCTGCTGCTCCATGTCGTCAAGCATTTGTCTGGACATCTCGACCCTAATCAATGGGTCGGACCTAGTTAATGGAGTTAAGCAATCTTGTCCATACAGAGCTTTAAAAGGATTCATTCCCAATACTTCTGTGATAAGAAGCATTGTAGGCGAACTCGACTAGGTGCAGATAGCTTAGCCACTTCTTGGGTTCCCTGCCACCACAGCATGACCGAAGTGCATCTTTGATTTCTTGGTTTACCCTGATACTCTGCTAGAGTATGGATGACTGAGAATTGTCGGTTAGGCCCTTGGTTTTCAATCGTAGTATAGATCCGTCCTTTTTCCTCTTCTACTACATCTGAAATTGCGACTGCTCTAGCTGCTGCAGTCTGAGGCGGAATTCTTTCTCTTTGGTTGCCCCAGTTCTGGACAAAGGCAGATGGATGAGCTGGAGTTCTTCTGGGGTTACCCTGGCTTGGGCGAGACGGACCCTGATTAGACTGGTATGAAGGGATTGGTTTCTGAATTTGGAGTTCTTGACTTCCCTGTGCTCTTGACATGGCAGGAGTTGGGCAGTCTTTTAACTGATGACCAAAACCTTGGCACCCAAAACACCGGTTCTCACTTTTGAACTCATCGTTCTGAATCCTTAAAACAGGTGGACCCCCTGAGAAAGAATTCTGGGGAAAGGGTCTTCCTTTCTTAAACAGAATCTTTCTTTTATCTTAGAGAGAGAATAATTATGAGATCAGAAAGGCAGGTTCTTACTCCTGTATACCTCGAAGGCTGGGGAGGAATCTTACACCAGCAGTCACCACCTTGGTGTTTGCCCTCTTGGGATTCCTTTCTATATTGGGTGCCAAATTCTTGTGGGAGTTTGAGAGCCTCAGAATTTGGTTCAGGCAATGGAAATTGGTACTAGCCCGGTATAAGACTCTTGTGGGTCATCCTAGTGGTGAGCTTGGCATCAGATATCTTGTGCCTCGACATCAACTTCGGCCCGACCTCGATATCGGCACGCTTGTTTGATATTGTATTCATTAATTGTATTGATCTTGGCTTGGAAAAGCTCCTGGATTGTTCCTGAAATAAATTCTTGAAGAGGGGGTGGGGCCTCTTCCCCGCTCAGCGTGTACTGTGTGAAACCCCTTTTCCCATCTCTCTCTTCCCCTTCTTTCTCTCTAATTATATCTCTTGTACACGTGGTTAAATCTGTCATCACTTCACGCTTCGTTGGGCTTACAGTGGTATTAGAGCAGGGATTTCTCTCGAAGAAATCTTTTCTGGGGTGACAGAACCATGTCAAGTGTTGAGGGAGACCAAGGGCCTCAAGAAGGGAACAACTATGAGACCAACCCAGTCCTCATCTCGCAAAGTAGAGGGCAACTCTTTTTCTTAAGATCCAATTTATTCTGAGGTTCATTATATTCTGGTCAACTCAACAGAATACTGGGATAAATATCGCTTATATAGAACTCATCGTTAAATAACAATTCGTTCAGATCATATCATTCATATCTTTAATACGATAATGGTCCATTAGACCGAAAAAATTTCTTTTTGAACATTCCTCCACGGAAATTTCAGTCAAGCAAGCTCTCAATTTGTCATCCCTTAACTTGATCTACCGTGTTAAGTGCTAACAGTAGCAATTTGACAGCACAATCCACTAATCTCATAGTGATTTGCTGAAATCATTATCATCATTCTAGTTATGAATATCATCACAGGGACTCGTCCCATTCATCCTCATTGTGGTTTCGCTCAGCTTATTACATTTCAACCAATTTCAGGGATCATCATTTTTCAATCAGAATCCAAATCAACTCATCAGTTCTCAAACAGAATTAAGAATCATATCAACCACATTCGAATTCATCATCTAGATAGCATTAATGCTTATAATTTCAAGTCTTAGATTTACTCGTATATAGTGCCGGTAAAGAGCTGCAGTTATACCCTCAGTATATACGGTAGTCATGATACTTGGAACTATAAGGTAAATACCATCGTGTCTAGGCCTCAAGCAAGTCAGGGTTCCATACAATTGCGGTACTTCCATCTGAAGACCCAATTACTAATTTACGAATTTTCAGTTTGAATATGAATTTGTATGAATTATATCACACAATTACAACCTTTTTTGTGCTTCTTGATAAATTTTTGACATATTTGGCTTCTCATTTGATCTTTATTAGTCAATTTGCTCTGATATCAACTGAGAGATCCCTGTCTCCACCGCACAACGGATTCGGGGTGCTAGCAGCGAAAGTAGCACTTCTTACGCGAGCCAGGGTCCCACACTCGGAGCCTCGCCCACGGATATCCGGACAAGAGACTAATCCGTCGATTCTTTCAAACCGAACTCGGAAAAACTTCTCTTGTCCGGAAAGCACGGGCGATTCCACCAGGATAACTTTTTACTCTAACGTAGTCAAGACCATTACTGATCAAACTGATCCGATTGCACCTATAAAGATACTCGTCAGATCAAGGAAGAAACTTGCACTTGGATCATTGGGATCAACGCTTTTTTCCCCATCAAGAGGCACAGCCGTTGATTCCTATCCATAGAACAATTACTATCCGGGATTTACTTTATCTATCGTAATAACAGGATTTGAGTCTCGATTTACGGATCCATCAGTCCAGCCTAACCCCATCCAGTCCCATGGGTTAGCCCAACCACTGTAGTGATGGGATTCAATTAGGAATTTGGTTAGGTTTTGTCCCGGGTACCAAGGAAAAGAGTTCCAAGGCCCCCTAGCCGGAAGCTCATGCAAACATAAAACTAGTCACACCACTTACACACCCAATATGAAATCGCCTTTTTCTCAGCATCAGCTAACTTTAAAACAATCCTTTAATGAAACCATTATGTCACTGATGAACAATCCTCAAAGTCTCTGGTTGAATCCTTATTTCCAGTCATTCATTTATCGGTGTACTTATGGCATCATTGGCAACCAGAACGCTCACCACCTGTTCACTCAGGGGTCTTTTCAATAGTTCCTAGCTCATAGTACCCGGCAATATTTTCACATATAAAAATCAAGATGGAATCCTCGTTGAAGATCAGCAAGATCAATCAACAGATCCATAAGAGAGCCATGGACTCATCCGTTGAGGACCAGCAAGGTCAATCAACCAGATCCATGCTCGGTTTCAGAAAACAACTCTTACTCCTTGTTCCAATATCTTCCACGACGCACGTGTGGGTATCTTCGGCGACCCAGAGCCCGAGCACTGTATGGTCAGCACCCTCTAGGATCCTTCGCAGGTGACCTAGCGCTTCACTCATAGGCCGCTTCCTTGGTCCCTCATCCACCGTACCGGAAGCTCACCATTTAAATCGAACCGAGGCTGGTCAAGACCTTGGTCGACCTTGCTACGCGAGACGTCCTCCATTGACTCTCCGTCAGCAGTTGCAACTTTATCAGTTAGGTCTCCATGACCTTAATCCACAAGACGGTCAAAATGCTTTCCCAGCATTCTTGACATAGAACAGTCATTTACAAACAGGTCACAAAATACAGTTTCTAAATCGAACTGTCATCTTTCCATATTATCTCTCCTCAGTCCACATTACTTATTCCACATTCCATTCATATGTGTACTCATTCTCATCCATTCCCTCATATCGACGACACATTATTTCACACACATTCACATTTATTATTCTTCATATACATCCATGTTCGTACATCCACATCATACATCCAATCTCATATCCGCATTCATACATACACATCCATACATCCACATTCACATCCACATTCACATCCATACATCCACATCTCCATTCATACATCCACATCCACATTCACATTCACATCTATACATCTACATCTACATGCATACATCCACATCTCCATGCATACATCCACATCCACATTCTCATTCACATCTATAGATCTACATCTACATGCATACATCCACATCCACATTCACATTCACATCCATACATCCACATCTACATCCACATTCACATTCATACATATACATCTATATGCATACATTCATTTTCACATTCATACATCCACACTCTCATTTTCACATTCACACATCCACGTTCACATTCATACATCCACATCCACATACATACATCTACGTCCGTATCTACATCCATACATCCACATTCATTTTTCATACATTCATTTCCACATCCTCATTCGTACATCCACATACGCCTTCATATCTATTCTTTTACATCACATCCATTCTCGCCCTATCACAACCCATATACATCTTATCCCATCACATATACTTCTTACCTCATTCCATACACATCTTATCACATTTTAACTGATCTTATCACATCCTAACTCATCTTATCACATCTTATCACATCTCATACACCTCTTATCACATCCTATCACATCTCATATACATCTTATCACATCCTATCACATCTCATATGCATCTTATCATATCCTATCATTTTTCATATCTATTTATAGAATACAAGAGAATTCTTATATTTGATATAAGATTTCTTTACGCATCTATTTATGCATAAATTCCGTTTAGGGAGACTTAACATTTTCGAAATAAAAATCAATCTTTTATGCATCTTCTTATGCATAAATTCATTTTAAATGAGAATGACACTTTGAATTAAAATTCAATCTTTTATGCATCTTCCTATGCATAAATTCAATTTAGATGAGAATGACACTTTTAAATTAAAATTCAATCTTTTATGCATCTTCCTATGCATAAATTCAATTTAGTAGGAATTACACTTTTAGAATAAAAGAATTTCTCTTATCACATCCTATCACGTCTCATACACATCTTATCACATCCTATCACATCTTATATGCATCTTATCACATCCTATCACATCTCATATGCATCTTATCATATCCTATCATTTCCCATATCTATTTATAGAATACAGGAGAATTCTTATATTTGATATAAGATTTCTTCACGCATCTATTTATGCATAAATTCCGTTTAGAGAGACTAACATTTTCGAAATAAAAATCAATCTTTTATGCATCTTCCTATGCATAAATTTATTTTAAATGAGAATGACACTTTGAATTAAAATTCAATCTTTTATGCATCTTCTTATGCATAAATTCAATTTAGATGAGAATGACACTTTTGAATTAAAATTCAATCTTTTATGCATCTTCCTATTCATAAATTCAATTTAGATGAGAATGACACTTTTGAATTAAAAATCAATCTTTTATGCATCTTCTTATGCATAAATTCAATTTAGTAGGAATTACACTTTTAGAATAAAAGAATTTCTCTTATGCATTTTTTTTTTCCGAGAAAAGATCCTTTCATTAGTTATATAAAAACGCCCGAAGGGCTACAAAAGATCTCTCCTGCTCCTAAGAGAGATAGAGCAGCGAATACATCATGGCAGCCCGGGAGACTCTCCCTAGGTGCTGCAAAATACAAGCATCAGTACAAAGAACTGAGCGGCTAAATCATACAATAGGGGGGGGGGAAGAGCCAAACAGGTGGCCTGTAGTGCCAACGGGGGGATCCCGTGTGTAAGGTGTAGAAAGGGCCACAGCGCCTAGTGGTGTGAAAGGCCTGGCGCCGTAAGATCGCCTCATCCGAGTCTCCCCGGATGCGGTCGTACTGTCCTCGCAGGGTGTGTATCAACTCCTGCCAAATCCCCCGTACAGTCTCTGCTGGTGGCTCCAATCTCCCCTCAAAGGCCGTAAAGCACCGGGCCCTCCAGGTGAACCAGATGGTGAGGCTGCTGAGGAGCTCCCATCGTAAATCCCTCTCCTGTGTCCAGCTGGCGGACGAGAAATCCGGTGCCGGAACCAGGCGAGGCTGGCCCCTAATAAATCTGATGGCCTGACTGCCCTGCTCCATCTCATAGCCCATAGCAGGCCCTGACGAAGTCGACCAAGCAGCGGCACCCCACGTAAACATACCCTCTGGAGAGAGGGGGGCCAGAATACGCAGCATCCGCAGCCAAATCTGCTGTGCCTGAGGGCAGTCCCAAAGGCAATGTCTATGTGTCTCCATAGGGTGGCCGCATCGGACGCAGGCCGCCGGAAGACCGCTGTAAACAAGCCAAGTGCCAACTACTGAGCCCCTGTGGGCGACCAGCCACTGAAAAGCCGAGATCCTGCGGGCCTGCCAACTAGCCCAGAGCCGAGCCCAGAAATCCTCCAGGAACTCTTGTGAGAGTCCTTGTAGTCGCCAATGCCCCGCTGTGCCGCTGGAGAAACCGTCCTCCTCGTCGTCAAAATATGTCGCCCCAGCTGAACAGTATACTAGAAAAAGGTGATCTCTGTGGCCTCAAGGGATGCATAAGGATCATGCCACTCGTACTCCCCGGGGTCCCACTGTAGCCGGGCCAAGGGGCGCGCTGCATATGCCCATATGCGCCAATCCGGGAGCACATCAGCAGGGTCGGGGTCAATATGCCACTTCCGAGAAGCGGCGGCCACTACCCGAATCCTCTGAAAGGTGCACTCTGCAACCAAAGGCGACTCCACTTCCACTCTCTGGAGTCTGCCCTCATCCTGAATCTCATAGTAGAGGCATCTGCCATCCTCAGTGCTAGCTCTGACAGTTTTCAGGATCTCCAACTGTGTAAAGGCTCCCATCCACCGTGGGGCCACTGGCTCGAGAGGCGTGAACCACTCCTCTGTGAGTGCCTCCTGTATATCATTCCTCATAATCAACCCCCCTCTGAAGTGACTCAGCCTCTCCACCTGGATCTCCTCTGGTAGATTGCAGAAAGCCTGCCAGTCTCCAAAACTACGAGCTGGGCCTGCCGCTAAAGGTCCCCAGGCTAGACGAGGCCGAGAACCCAGCATATGACCCTGCTCCGTGCGAACCGCTGGGCTCTAGATGAGCGGCTGTCTGGCCCGCTCCTCAACACAAGAAGGAGGCCGCTGAGAGCGCCCCGGTCTCAGCAGCTCCCAAGCTCTCAGGATACTCAAAGCAAATCTGTCCTCCCATCCTCTACTGAGGCCTGTCCTCCTCATCTTTATGAAGATCCAGCGAATCTCTGGTGCCCAAGTACCCCCTGCTGGGGACGCCCGAGCCTGCAGTCGCTGCAAGAGGAGCTCTTTCCAAGGCTCAGCGCCTGGAAGCAACCCCCGAACAATAAGCTTCCCCAATAAGGCTCTACTCTGATCGACTGGATCTATAATGCCCAAACCGCCCTGAGCCAGCGGAAGTTGCCCGAGCTGGCTGACCGTCCCTCCCGGACCACAGAAAGTTCCTGATCAGCCTCTGTACCTGGCTGATGCAAGAGCTCGAGAAAATCCAGCACGACGTAATGTACCACATGGTCGCTAATAACACCTGATTTGCCACCACCACCCTCCCAGCCAAGGATAGTCGAGCTGTACTCCAATACAATAGCTTCTTCCGAATGCTCAGAAGAAGCGGGGCAATCTGCTGCTCAGGTGACAAATCTAGGCCAATCTGGCATCCCAAATACCGCACTGCTGTGCCTGGAGGAATCCATCTAAAACCGGGGTCCGGACTCCATGCCGGAGTGGGAGCGCTATTGATCCAAAAGGCCACTGTCTTGCGCCAATTGATCAGTGCTCCCGAAGCTGCACTAAAAACCTGGAGCGACTGCTCAGCCCGAATAAGATTGGCCTCATGGCCATGCAAAAATAAGCCCGTGTCGTCTGCAAACTCAGCATCAAGCAGGTCCTCCCCCCGGACTAGGAAAACCAGTCCTCGCAAACCAACCTCTTCTGCCGTCAAATACATACTCATAGCCTCCGCAAAGAAGAGAAAAAGGAAAGGGGCGAGAGGACACCCCTGACGGACTGATCTGGTCAGCTCAAAACTCGGCCCCCGTCCTCCTGCAATCAGCACCTGGCTGCGAGCTGTGGAATACAGAGCTGCCACCCCTCTGATCCATCCTGGCTCAAAGCCCAGGCGAAGCATAGTGCCCTCTAAGAAACCCCAATCAACTCTATCGTATGCCTTCTCAAAATCGAGAAGCAATCACGACCAAGTCCTCGCCAAGAAATCTAGCTCGGGCCGTCGCCTCCCAGAAAGTAAAGATGTTGTCAAGGATACTGCGCTCCTTGACAAATCCTGTGTGAGTAGCATGAATCAACTCCCCCAGGAAGGGCTGGATCCTCAAACTCAAGGCCTTTGCTAAGACCTTGTAGACAGTATTGAGGATCGTAATAGGCCTCCAATGCCGAATGTCATCTGATACTCCCTCCCCCTTGGGGATAAGATAGATCAAGCCCTCTGAAAAGCTCTGCGGCATCACCCCAGTGTCCAAAACATGCTGAAAGCCCCTGCGGAGGCCTGGCCCCAAAAGGTCCCAATAGCGCATAAAAAAGGCCGGCGTCAGTCCGTCCTCCCCTGGGCAATTATGTCGCGGCAGGACCCTCAAGGCCTCGGCAAGCTCAATCTCTGATAGAGGCGCACCTAGAACTGTACGCATATGGTCTGTGACCCTCCTCTGCACATGGGCCCACACAGTCTGTCTGCAAACATCTCGATCCTCAGTGGTTGGCTCCGCTGAAAGCAGGTCACTATAAAATGCAGTAGCAATGGCTCTGATCTCCCCGAGCTCAGTAGCTACCGATCCATCCGGTCTACCAAGCTGGCGGACTCCTGCTCGCGCATGATGGGATCCAGTGATCTCAAAAAACTCTCCAGTCACTCTATCACCAAGCTGCGTCCACTGAGAGGCCTGACGACGATAGTAAAACTCATGTCTCTGCTCCTCTCTAACCTCCTGGCGTGCCTGGCTCAGCTGGGACGCCACCCACTCACATGCAGGCTGCTGCTCCTGAAGGCGCTGTAGCGAAGCAAGGCTGCGTCTCAGCCGTTGCTCCCGCTCGCGAATCTCTCCCAGTCGTGTCAAAGCTGCAGCGTGTAGAAAAGAGCTAAGGTCAATGAGTCCCTGGGCACACTGGCCCGCTGCATCCTGGTCAGAGCACTGACTATCATGCTAGATCCTCTCAATGTCCTCAGCGAGACTAGGATCTGTAAGTACCCTCTCTGGGATCCTCAACTGCAAGCTGGGCTCCCGTGTCCCCTCCTCCAATGTCAATATAACTGGCGCATGATCTGAAAATGAGGTGCCAGCGAGAATGCCGACGGAGCCCCCTCGCTCCCCTAACCAGTCGCCCACATAAAAGCGATCAATCCGTGATAGATTAGTCCCTCCCTGCCGGCGATCCGACCGAGAGAAACTAGTCGCTGCAGGCGTCTCCTCCTGAAGGGGAGCAAAGCTGTTCCTTAGGGGAACCCAGTGAGGCTGAGACTGTGGTTGTTGCTGCAGCGGTCTCTGGGCGTGCTGCTGTGGCTGTCTCCCTCGGCGGCGCCCCTGTCCAGGCTGCCACTCCGAGGTCTCTGTGGCATGAGCAGGTGTCCCGGAGGCAGCCTGCCGAGCCGAATCTGTGGGCGGGCCATCAGTAGCCTGCTGCTGTGGTGAGGCTCGAGGTCTCCTGCGAGGGCAGGCCTTGGCCAGATGACCGACCTGCCTGCAAATGAAGCACTGGTTCGGGAGCCCCGAGAACTCCACTCTCTGATCTATCCACCCCCCCCCCCTATCCTAGGTAGCTGAATGACCTTAGGAAGGGAGGAGATGTCAGACACCAACACTCTGACGGAAGGTAGCCCAGCTGCTCTGGCCACCACTAAAGCTGCTGAGGGGCCCGTCTCTAGCACCGAGCCCACCAATGCTCCGAGCCTGGAGAGGAGCGGAAGATACTCTCGGCGGAGACCAGGGAAACAAACTGTAATATAGAAGAGGCGCTCTCCCTGCTCCGCCGCTGCTGAGTCAAATCCATGCTGCCAAGGTCTGAAGAAAGCCCGAGCACCCCTGATGTCCAGAGAACTCATGGCAAGGACCTTGGCAACGCTCTGGGCGGCCTCGAACTCGATCTGATAATGGCCCCGGCCCAGGAGCTGTACATCCAGGATCTTGCCCACATCTGCAAGAAGGCGAGCCTGAAGAAGATCCCTGATCTCCCCTCTGCTGGGGCGAGTGCCGACTATACGGCAGATGGTGGAATGAGCCTGGAGGCGTTCCACCTCTGCGGTGAGGCTCGCTTCCTCTTCCGGCGAAAGAGAAAGCCTGATGGGGATCCAATTTTGTAAAAGAAGATACCAAAAAATGAGTAAATGCTCACATAAGATGAAGAGTTGACTATGTACAAGGTTTATTAGTAAGAAACTATGAGCAATATTAAAAATATGAAATATTTTGGGTATAATGATTCCATTTTGACACATATGTAAGGAAGGGGAGTCCCTCCAATGCTCACATAAGATGAAGAGTTGAATATGTACAAGGTTTATTAGTAAGAAACTATGAGCAATATTAAAAATATGAGATATTTTGAGTATAATATTCCATTTTTGACACATATGTAAGGAAGGAGAGGCCCTTTAATGAGGCACCTACTTCACATGTGCAAATTGAGTTTTAAATCATCAAAAATGAGATATTTTATCTCTCCTCTCTCCTAATTCAAGTCTAGTTTCAAAAAGTTAGCTTAACTGACCTAAAAATGGTCAAAAATTGACCAAACTGATTTGAAAATTTCTAGAATCAGTTTGTTTGGTTAGGAGCTCAATTTTTCCTATAAATAGAACCCTCCTCCTTGTTGAAAAATAATAGTGTTCTACTCCACCCAAGTCAAGAACTGTGAATTTATTAATAATTCACTAGTTTTTGACATTTCCCTCTTCCAAAGATTGGTTGGCCACTCTTGTTCAAACAAGAGTTGAACCCTCAAACCATCAAGCCAAAGGAAAGCTTTCAAAGTCATTAGTAAGTTGGTGATTCTTCTTTTCACTTATTTTATGGTTTATATGGCTTTAAATGGTTTTTATGCTTTATGTCTTTTCTAAAAATGTTATGCTTCATAACAAAAAGACATTCCCCTCTCTTCTCTAACAAAACCAACCATTCTCTATCCTAGGTGAATGGTTAATTGATTAATGTCAAGTTTTTTTCAATTAAGTGAAAAAATGTTTACTTTAGGATAATTTCAATACTTTGGGTGCACTTTTAATTAGTTTTAAAGACTTAGAAAATTGAAAAATAGTCAGCCATACAAAGGAGATTATGGCGAAATTTTTAGAAATTAGTGAAATAAAATTCATCTTTTCTTATTCTAAAAGAGTAATCCTTATGGTTTCTATATTCTAAAGTATGATTTTCATGCATAGAAGTATGCATAAAGGATAATTTTTTTTTATCAAAAGTGTTACTTTTATCATTTTTATTTTCATGCATAGAAGTATGCATAAAGGATAAATTTTTATATCAAAAGTGTTACTTTTATCATTTTTATTTTCATGCATAGAAGTATGTATGCATAAAGGATAAATTTTTATATCAAAAGTGTTACTTTTATCATTTTTATTTTCATGCATAGAAGTATGCATAAAGGATAAATTTTTTTAGATCAAAAGTGTTACTTTTATCATTTTTATTTTCATGCATAGAAGTATGCATAAAGGATAAATTTTTTATATCAAAAGTGTTACTTTTATCATTTTTATTTTCATGCATAGAAGTATGCATAAAGGATAAATTTGAGAGTAACAATATCTCCATTCACTGCAACAAGCGGAATTTTCTTCTTGTCCTCATCTTGGTGGAGGCCTTGCCCTTAGGCTTGGTGGCTGATGGCTTTCTTGACTTGCCCTTACCTTCATGTGAGGCAGCAAAAAGCTTGATCTCCAAAAATCATGCTTGACCAATTTACCAAAGACTATTCCTCCTACCAAGAATGATCTCATCTATGTTTGCCAGCTTCTTCTTGAGGACTTTGATCCTCGTGATATAAGCATCAACTGAATCATCCTCTACCATGTGCTCCTCTCTCTAACTGCTTTCTGAGATAAGCCACACGCACTTCATTGCACACCTGATACAGCGAAGCGGTATATCCCATGCCCGTTGGCTGAACGACACGACCGATTATGCGGGATGATGTGCCTCTCGCATGATAGGGCAATCAATGTATGTGTCTATGCATCCTTGCCATCCCACTTGGCTTGCTCCTGTGAGGGAAGTGCAAAAGGAACTGAAGTGGACACAATGCAGTTACAACATCGGTAGTCTCGAGCAATGCTCTTGATAGAGGACGCATTTCTGAACCCGCTCCATAGACCCAAAGCTGTTTTGCCACTAATACATGTCGCATCATGTATGACCACATAGGATAGTTGGTGCCATCCAACATATCCTCAACAACCACAAGCATGCCAAACAAAGCACTGCTTCTTACCATTATGTTTCCCCAAAATTTTGCACACACTATTGCAAATGTACGCAATGTATGAACAAAAAGCAAGGAAAAAAGAGCGAGTACTGGATGGAAATGATGGACTATGACTGTTACAAACTGAGTGCAGGAATCGAACAATCGGTGATGAGCAATCAGATGACCGGACACAAACAATCGAACAACTACACTCGAGTAATCAGATTACTAGACTCGAGCAATTGGAGATGAGCAATTGGTCGCAAATGAGCAATCAAATGCTCGAACTCAAGCAATTGGAATGATCAATGATCAGGAATCTAGCGATTGGAGAAGTGAAATCGGGTAATCGGAGATGAACAATCAAGCGATCAGGGATGATGGATCAGACGATCGGAGGACAACAATCGGATGATTGCAAATGGGCAATCGGACGATCGAACCTTAAGCTTTCAAATAGTTTTCTCTTTTAGGCAAGATTCGACAACCGCTCCGTCATCCCTAACTGAGGCCGCCAACCCTTGCCTTTCTCAGAAGCGGACCTCCAGCTCCTCACATAGTTTTCTCTTTTAGGCAAGATTCAGCAACCGCTCCGTCATCCCTGACTGAGGCCGCCATCCCTTGCCTTTCTTTTTCAGAAGCGGACCTCCAGCTCCTCACTTTGATAGTCACATCTATGGAGGCCTAAACCTTGGTCTGCAAGATTGTCTGTCACCATTTGGCCACCCAATTGGTCCATCTGTGCTTTCTTATTATGTATGCATATTGGGCTGGCGTCCATAGCAGTTGCATATGCTTAGGATTGATGCCACTCATGTCATATTGTGGACTTGGCTTTCTGCTGGGACTTGTGCCCCAAAATGCCTAGAGGATTGGTGTTCCATTTGTATGTACCTGGCATTAAGAAAAACCTCATTTCGGTTTCGACAATTGCAGAAGAAAGATTTGTTGTTCAGTTTGTGGATGACAGATGCACAATGTATGATTGTCACGTGAAGGGGATATCATTGTCATTAGTGGTACATTATGCCATGGAACAAGATCAGCTACTCACCATGCACAGGGCTGTTGATCTGGCATAGTTGCAACATGCAATGAGGAGCTTGTTTCTTTTGAAGATGCTTCAGAAAGTGAGCATTGGATGGCTGCCATGCAATCGGTAATCAATTCTATTCATAACAATGGCACTTGGGAGTTATCTGACTTGCCCATAGCACCATGCAAGCATGCCAAATGCACTAAGTGGGTTTACAAGCTTAATTGATTGCTACAAGGCACGGCCAGTCGCAAAGGGGTATGCCCAAAGACAAGGGATTGACTATGAAGAATATACGTTCACATCATTCACTCTAGGGGGTTTTGTTACATGTGGTGTATACTCTCGTGGTTGTTCTAGTCTGAACGGACTCTTGTACACGGGTCACTCTAGGGGGATTTGTTACAAGTGTTGTGTATACTCTCGTGGTTGTTTTGGTGTGAACGGACTCTTGCTGGGAAGGATTTTTTCGCTGTGTGACCGCCCTCTTAGGTATTTGAGTACTTGAGTACCCTAGAGTATTGTACTATCACTTCTCACATTTGCTTATCCAGAAGCATTGTTCCAGCTCTCTTTCTCTCTTGTGTATCTTAAGCTGTGTGTGTGCGCGCGCGCGCGCGTGAAGGTCCCCCTCAACCCAACTACCATGTTTCTAATGCTACTTTCTCCGTGTTCTCTATGATTGGGCATCAGCTTGAGTGGCTCTATGGTTGGGTGGTGAGCTAGATATACTTGAGTCTTTGTGTGTTTTCCTTTTGGTTTATACTGGTAGGGTTTCTTGGCCTGGGGGCTTGATATAAGGGATCCACAAGGGCATTCACATAACATGTCCTTGGCAGTAGCGAGTCTGGAGCCTCAAAGCCAACTAGGCCAGCGTAGGACAAGTGCCATTGGAAACTGCACAGCCCGAACCCATGGAGCAAGCAATCCCCAACCCCAAAACTCTGAAAAAAGAGATTTTTGCACAACCACTACCTTACGTTCCGCCGCCCACATGAATACGCAGATTGTTGAGAAATGCAATGTGTGAGGGTGCAACATGAATAGAGTAAGGGGAGGAGCATGCACATTAGAAAGAGAAATAGACTAAGGATACATTGGCAAAGGTTGATTCATTTGGTCATTTGTAAATGGTAAAGTCAAGGTCACAAAAGGTAGCACATAGAAAGTGCAAGGGAGCACATGTAGTGCGAGCATTTATGGACACATGGTTGGCACTAGGGTGCACACAAAGCATGGATTGGGAGCTCCATGAGAGCTATAAAAGGATGTACTTGGATTAACTCTAATGCAATGAGATTATGTGGGTTTGTGATTAATCACTTGTCATTATCTTGCTATTAGCTTAATTCTATTGTGTGTATTATCTTAATCAATATGCTCAATCATGTTTCTCATATGCTTTGATCCACCTTGAGCTTAATCAAGCTTGGTTTTTTAACATGGTATCAGAGCCATGCCTCTTCACTCATCCCATCTCAAGCCATTAGCTAAAATAGGGTCTATTAATCTTAATTAAGCTCACTAATCTCACATTATCCTTCTCTCTCCTAAATCACTAGATCTTGGAGTGGCAATGCTCCTTTCCTTTCACACTTAATCATTTGCCACAATATCTTATGGGCATCTTGGTCACATCAAGGCGGAGTTAATCACCGGAGGGATTAATTAATTTCGTTGACGACCCTTTTAACAATCCGCCTCTCTACGCCGTTCTCTGTCTACACGCTCAATTAGGCCAAGCCGTTTTGTGAGCATGCCCTAAGGAGTCTACAGCTCGAAGCTCATGGGATTTCATCAAGTATGCGCTTCATAGCATTGAAAAGACCAGTCATCACTGATTTGCAGTCATCTAGTGCCAATTTTTGGAGAAATTGAGGTATCATTTCCTAATAGCCATCCAATGTGTGTGAAAATCCCCATCAAGAATGGCTCCTATAAGCTCAATTGAAGGCTTCAAGCTTATAGCTTGTTAATCCCAATTTTTGGGATATTAATCTTGTCATTAAGATATAATTAATGAAAATTGGGATTAATTAAAGGTAAAATTAAAAAACTAGAACTAAGCTTTGCAACAAGAAGTGGTCACTTGCATTCAAATCTCCTTTGTATTGAGATTAGACACTGACCTTGAGTAGTAATCAAGTGTTAAGACCTTCTCAAACCCAAAATGACTACTTTATTTATGCTTGAAAAATTCAAAGGAGAGTCCTTCCACACATGACACGTTAAAATTAAATTCATGTTAATGAAGGATAGGCTATGGGGCATTGTAAATGGAAGGGAAAAATGCCCGGAGAATAAAGGGGATGAAAAGACGCCAGAATGAAAAGAGATTAGCTATCATTGCATTAGGATTGGGTGATGGATTTATTCATCACATTGCATCACAAGATACATAAAGGATGCTTGGGATGAGCTAGAGAAGTTGTTTGGAGTAAAGCAAAAGAATTCAAAAATAAGCTTAAAAATACAATTCTTTGGCTTGAACATAAAGGATAGTGAATCATTTTCAGCACACCTTAAAAAAATGAAGAGCATAACTCAACAATTGGCTGGGATTGGGACACCAGTAGAAGAAGAGGATGCCATAGCCATATTGTTAAAAAGCATGACACTTAAAGAGTATGGACCCTTAGTGGCTACCTTGAAGAACCTCCCGGATCCAACCATTGCAAGAGTGTAAGTAGCACTCATAGAAGAAGAGAAGCGGATTTGAGGGAAGACGGATCCAGCTTCCTCGAGTGAGGAGAAAGCACTCTTCTCAAGAGAACCAGGACTGAGGACCAGAGAAGGACCAAGGACAAAGATAACTTGTCATCATTGTGGCAAGATTGGTCACATAGCAAAGGATTGCTGGCATAAAAAGAGAGTTGAAGAAGCCAATGTAATGTCAAAGAGGGAAGACAATGATGAGGCCTCGCAAGATGGAGGCAACACTAATCATCTTTTCTAGATTATATGAGGAGCTGCTAACTCCTAGTTGTAACCCCACTCTCCTGGTGTGTAAAGTGTCAAGACAAAGCCAACAATGTAGCTTGTAGACCAACCTAGACGGACCGCTTCAACCATATGAGTATGGAGTGTAGGTCAGGTCAATACATGTTAGGTGTTAGACCCTCATCACATTAAGGGGAGGTGTTGAGAAATGCAATGTGTGAGGGTGCAACATGAATAGAGCAAGGGGAGGAGCAACATGCACATTAGAAAGAGAAATAGACTAAGGGTACATTGGCAAAGGTTGATTTGTTTGGTCATTTGTAAAAGGTGAAGTCAAAGGTCAAAAAAGGTAGCACATGGAAAGTGTAGGGGAGCACATGTAGTGTGAGCATTTATGGACACATGGTTGGCACTAGGGTGCACACAAAGCATGGATTGGGAGCTCCATGAGAGCTATAAAAGGATGTACTTGGATCTACTCTTATGCAATGAGATTATGTGGGTTTGTGATTAATCACTTGTCATTATCTTGTTATTAGCTTAATTCTATTATGTGTATTATCTTAATCAATCACGTTCCTTATATGCTTTGATCCACCTTGAGCTTAATCAGGCTTGGTTTTTTAACACAGAAGACATGCTTAGGATGGCGTTTATTATGGGAAAGGGGGTTGCAACAAAAATACCACCTAGGAAAAGAGCGTTGATTGGTGACGAAGCTCCCCGTACTGCTACACACCCCTCTCCCTTTGCTAATGTACCCTTAGTCTATTCCTTATCTAATGTGCATGCTCCTCCCCTTGCTCTACACATGTTGCATGCTCACACATTGCATTTCTCAACATTATAGCAAAAGTATCATAACAACTTGAGTAGTAACTTCACTAGCGCTAAGTCTTAACATCAAGGGAGTTAAGAGTAAGAAGGGAGTTAAGAGTAACAGCTTACACAGCAACAACTCGGGCCGACCACACAAAGGAGACAAAGCTCTGATGGTCCGTCTTCACCAAAAAGGAAGGCACTATGAATAGCAAAGCAGAAATGCACAATCAAAATCAAGCATTTAGCGTTGCTCCATTGGTATCTACGTATAAAAGTGGCAGTCCAACGGTGGGCTTGGCGCCACACTCAAAGCCGAGCATTCAACATTTCTCATATAGTAGAGTCGAGTTGAATGGGTACCTGAAGCATCTTTGATAATAGAATGGGTTCCTTCAAGGAGGAAGCAACCCGGATAAGATCTTCTCTTTTCGGGAGGCAGTTAAACGGACCCGGATAAGATCTTCTCTTTTCGGGAGGCAGTTAAACGGTCCAAGGATTTCCTTGTAGGAACTCTTAGATGTATGGGATTCTCTCAGAATTGGATTAGAGGTGTTTCATGCCTGTATCAGGATGCTCACAGTAGTGTGCTCACATATGGTGGTGTTGAGATTACATAGTGCTTGAGAGAGAGAGAGATATGCAGGGGAGAGGAGAGAAAGAGAAAGAGCAAGAGAGAGAGTGGAAGAACACAACACAATGATCAATGAATTATATGCTTTTATAGGCACTATGGCCCTATCTTTTGTCACACCTAATGTGTTCACACCAAAAGACTTAAATAACCTTTTACACCATTGAGACTCCGGCTATTCCAACACCCCTCCTTAGAGCAAAGATGGTGAGACCCGAACACAACAGAAACAACCAACCTCCAATTCCATCACAACACTACAGAGAGGCGAGCTAGCCATGCACACCTCCCGTGCCATGCTATTCCCTCAATCAACTTATGACCGAAGCTAAGATTATTGCTTAGTCAACCCCCTCCCCCTCCCCAACTCGTAACTGTAGCATGATTTAAAGGACACGAAGAGAGATGATGAATTTCTTGTTAATTGCCAACGATAGGGACTGTCCCTTTATACAAAAATTAGGACATTGATGACATCAATGATGACTCAAACCTCAACTACACCAAGGGGTGTTCCCACATTCCCACACAATAATACTCTTCAAACTCCAATACATGCCTTTTTATACAACTTTAAGGCACCATTCACACACACACATCTTCCTCTTACCCATCCGGGCAAACCACCTTGCTACACTAACTGGGATAAGAATACATCTTTGGCTTTTATAGCATCGAGGCTTTACAACATATTGAAAATAATCAGATTTTGTAGGACAACATGAGCTGAAAACCCATGACTACAAAATATTCAGATTTCAGGAGACATCCCGGGCTGAGAACCCTTGACTCAAATAAAAAAGTACTAGAAGTAGAGGAAGAAGGATGCTGATGAAGATCCTTTTGCATTGTCATTTACAAGCCAATGTGACTTGAGCTCATGCATATTTTCAAGGAAGATACTATCAATGAAGCCCATGATCCTCAAGAAGATCCCAAAGTTGCAAAAAATGGGTGTTGTAGATGAAGGAAAAAATGCAGCTCATGTAGCAAGAAAAACGCAGCGTATGTATGATCTTGTGGTGGCTTATGCATGGAGGCAGCAAGCAAACGGCGGATGGACAGCCGAACACCGTGCTTCCATGCTTATGCATGGAGGCAGCAAGCAAACGGCGGATGGACAGCCGAACACCCTGCTTCCATAGCAAACGACTGATGGACAACATAACAACCTACTTCCGTAGCAAACGGCTAATGGACAACAGAACACCCTTCTTATATTGCAAAAAACATAGCTATGTGTGGTGCTACATGGTGGGCATAAGAGGCATCAAAAATGCAGACCCTAAAAAAACCCCAAAAAACACAAAGAAGTAGATGAGCATGATGATGTGGAGAAAAAGGGAGGGTTAGGCATGAGCATGGTGGGATGGAAAACACAGGTGAGAGGTGGATAGGGTCACTCTAATACCATGTTGAGATTAACATAGTGCTTGAGAGAGAGAGAGAGAGAGAGAGAGAGAGAGAGAGAGTGATTGCGAAACACAATGTCGAATGAATTATATCCAAGACTTCCACCATGTCCCTTAATATAAGAGATGGTTCACACCTAATGTATTGAGCACACCTAAAGACTTAAATAACCTTTCACACCATTGAGACTCCGATGAAGAGCACTCAGAAATGCAAGGCACGAACAGTTGTCAAAGAAAATTACATTGTAACCATTGAAAATGGTTCGGCCAAGAGCTCTGAAGCTGCCTCCCTCTTAGAGACGAGTGATCTTCTGCTCAAACCGGCTGTTCCCAAATAAAAGAAGCCCATCAACTATGCAAACCTTAAAAAGAAACATATGAAATAAGCCCAAGATCTTGTGAAGGTGCAGGCTAAGCTAAAGCCATTACTTGAGCAAGTGGTTGAGTACAAACCACTAACCACGCCACTTTTATAGCAACCATTACATGCACAATGCTTGAGAAGAGGCTTGATATAGGTCCAAGTCCTTTGGTTGGTGAGTATGATGCCACTTTAAAAGGTGCATCATAGGTCAAAGTAGATATAACTCATCTTGATGGTTTTTTTTTTTCTCTCAGAAAGAGACTTCTATTAAGTATGAGAAAAACATACAACAATCACAGCTATAAGCCGGAAGAGAATAGAATCACCCCAATATGTAAGGTGATTTCAACCACTGAGGAGCATCATGATGCCATGTAAGACCTGTGGTACTAGAGGAAAAGAAGATGCCATGGTCCCACTCCCGCATAAATATCACACGCTTCGCCTACGCAGAACGAGAGGGCGCCTGAATTCGAGCCCAAGTAGCCATAAGAGTGTGGATGATATCACCCCATATAGTACTAATGCACTGAGACCCAAAAATCTGGACACCCTCAATAGCCTCCGTGCATCTAGCTCTCTAGATCTGCCATGCTGTAATACTGGCAATAATCTCCCAATTGGTGTCAATCCTCTGTCTAGGGGGTGTATAATCAGAGTGAGGAACATCCTGCAATAAACCATGCTGGGCAATACCTCTACGAATGAAAAAAATAGAATCTGTACCACTGCCCTCATAAAAAAGTTGTGGACCGGACTGGGAGAGCCAAGCAACTGCCCCCAAGTCACATGCATGGCTCGGCCACTCAATTTGCCCATAAGTTGGGCTACAGGACCCCAAATCTGTAAGAAAAATGGGGGAGAGACAAAGCTAAAACTGAAACTGAAATGAGAGCAAGACTAAAAAAGAAACACAAAGCTTAGACATACCTTGAGATGAGTGTAGACAAGACACAAGATAGATACTTTCATTGATGTGACACCCACAATATATAGGTGAGAAGTACAAGATAGAGTAGAGTGACTTATGGGACAATTATAGAGGTGCCACGTGGCATATACTGAGATGACCAAGACTAAAAGTACTCCTAGTGAGCACTTATTTCCAACACCCTCCTTAAGTGGACACTAGGAGAAAGACAGAAAGACAAGTCTAGAAGATAGACATAAAGACCTATAGACTGAGAGACAAGACATGACAGACAAAAGATCCTGAGACACCCCTCCTCAAGTGATATTCTCATATGGGTCCACAAGGATAGGGACAAGATGGATCTAAAACAAGACACAGTCAGATTGATAGACAAATAGACAGACAGACAAGACTAGATAGACAGAAGACTGCCTGTAGACCTGACTGTAGACAGAAAGATGGACCTTGAAGACATCCCCTCCTCAAGGGCAATCTTTGCCTCTTGGGTAAGGACAAGAGAGAGGTCAAAAAGCATAATAAGTAAGACACTAGAACCCCTTGACGTACATCATCGGTGGTCAAAGTGGTAGAAAAGAAAGGTGAAGTAATCAGAAAGCCCACTCCTCATCATGTGAGGAATGAACAGCAAGATCTGCCGATGAAGATGCTGCAGCAACATGGGCTGAGGTAGATGCGGGGGCTGATGTAGAGGTTTTAGAGTAGCAGTCCTTCTCCCGGTGATTATCACGGCCACAAATGGTGCATGGATGAGCCTTGAAGCAGTCCTTCTCCATATGATTAGTTTTTCCACAATGGGTGCAAGGCTTTCTTACCTTAGAACTTCCTTTCTTTGCTAGAAATGCAGTGTCAGTTACCTTTTGTTGTTTTGTTCTTTCCTCTTCTTGGAGAGCATTGATGATACCTTCAAGAGTAGGATTATTGTGATACTTGAAGGTAGTGACAAGTGTAGCATAGGTGTCAGGTAAGCTTTTGAGAAGCACAGCAATAGCAATATCTTCGAAGATGGGGGACTTCACTGATGCAAGCTGAACCATAAGACTGCGAAAATAATTGACATGAGAGGCTATAGTAACTCCCTCCTGCATATATAGATCAAAGAATGAGATCATAAGTGCAATCTTAGAGTTTTTAGAGCGGGGTCCAAAAAGGGTATCCAAAGTAATCCATGCTCGAGAAGCAGACTGTATGTCGGAGATGTGATGAATGTAATCATCTCCAAGACCGAGCAAGATGATAGCATAGGCTTTGTCATTCTTGGCAGTGGGAGCATAAGTGATAACTTGCTCAATGTCGGAATCTTCGGTGGAGCAGCAGGGTGAACAACGTCCCAAAGACTTTCTTTCATAAGATGGCACTTGATTTTGATTTGCCAAGTATGAAAGTTGGACCCATTGAATTTGTCAATAGACATGATAGAATGAGTAGAAGAGGCCATGTGGGAAGGTCTTACCTCTTGCTAAAATGCAAGGGTAGTGTCTATTCCCTTACAAGATTGCAGAAATAAATGAAAGAAAAGATCCAAATTGTTTTTAGAAGCCGGCTCTCTCACCACTTGTCAAGGCCATAGCATGTGACAGCCCATCGAAGCATGAGGAATTAGCAGTTTGCAGATATGAGGATAACAAAGGGACTGACCAGCAAACTGAAGGAGACAGTACCTTGTAGACTTTTCAAGCGCAATAAATCCCAGGCAGAGACAGCCCCTTGAGTCGATGAAGAAGGCAGTCAAAGGAACGCATCAGGGTAGTACGATAAACGTCCAAAGCTGAGGCGGCTCCAAAAAAAATTGCTGAGCTGCTGCATGTGCAATACTAGAGGACAGAAGCGCAGTTAGTTGTTGGGCTGCTACAGCAGCAGGTCGACTATCAAAAGCAGGGCCAGCTAAGCGGCGGCCAACAGCAAAGGCGGCGGCCTGTTCTGAACCAAGCGACTGCAGGCTGTCGCTTACAGGAAACAGGGGCGAACTAGGAATGGCAACGGCTGAGTCAGTATGGGTAGAACTTGAGCTGCCATGGACTGTGGAGAGCAAGAGCAGCGAGTAGATAGTCGGTGAGCTGAGGCTATGGTGGGTTGAAGGGAGCCAGGATAAACCTGCTCTGATACCATGTAAGAAAAGGGGGAGAGACAAAGCTAAAACTGAAACTGAAATGAGAGCAAGACTAAAAAAGAAACACAAAGCTTAGACATACCTTGAGATGAGTGTAGACAAGACACAAGATAGATACTTTCATTGATGTGACACCCACAATATATAGGTGAGAAGTACAAGATAGAGTAGAGTGACTTATGGGACAATTATAGAGGTGCCACGTGGCATACACTGAGATGACCAAGACTAAAAGTACTCCTAGTGAGCACTTATTTCCAACAAAATCTGCTGTGCAATGCTGCACCCCCATAGACAATGTTGTACGGACTTAGAATCTGCCGCACATCTAGGACAAGAAGGTGCTACACCGAAAACTGATCTCCACTGATTGGTGGGGAGACCACCATGTAAGAATAACCAAAAGAAATGAGAGATATGGCTCCTTCTGTATGAATGCTGTATGAATGCCAAAGTCTATGCCACTATCTGCGCTGTATCACTGGAGAAATATCATAGCTCTCCCAATGACGCCTGAGAGTAGGGATCCTATGCATCTGTCGAGTGAGGAGAAGCCTGGCATTCCGAACAGTGAAACTGAAAAAAGGAAGGCTTTTCAAAGGATCGAAGGCATCAATCCACTCCCACTCTCCTGGATCCCACTGAAGATATCTGATAGAACTGCCACCATATAGCCACAAACACCAAGAGCCATGAGTCACTATCTGAGGAGAAGGGTCAATGAACCAGTGCTTTCCCGAGCGACCAACAATCCTCACTGGACTAAGCCTAGTGTTTCCCACCAGGCATGATAGAATACATAAGGAAATCTGTATCCTCCTGGCCTGGCAGAGCAATGACCTGTAGAGGTATGCCTATCCTCGAAAAAACTCCCAGCCAACTCGGATGATAGTCTCCGTGAAAGGTCCCAGAAAGCCACTCATGCGGAATAGCTGCATCAATCTGATCAATACGAATGTGAGAGCCCCTAAGATGCTGAGTGGATGCAACTCTTCGATCCTTCGGAGGACTCTTAAAGGTCTTCCAAGCAAGAACTGTGTATGCGCATCTCTCCCATCCTGACCATTGCATATAATGAGATGCACCAAGTGGCCGACCAGCCTCATCCCTAATGAACTCGTTCCACATAATAGGTTGTCGGTCAGCCTCGTCCAAAGACCTAGGAAGCCTTTGTCGCAAAAAATATCTCATGCTTCTCCATGCTTTGACAATGGCTGCAATAAGAGGGGAAGATGGTGCCCTAATATCAGCCTCTGTGAACAAAAAACGTGTGTTGGACATCCAGTCTCTCCCGACCCTCGGTGTACATCTGGAAATTTGAGACAAGAAAAAATCCTTCCAAGGCTCAGTGCCTGGTAGGAAACCTCTGACCACAAGTTTGCAAAGCAACGCCCTGCATTGAACATCCGGATCGATAATTCAAGCCCCCCTCTCTTTTGGGCTGAATAACTGTGAGCCAAGCTACCCTGGCACGAGTGTCTGAGGTGCCATCCAAGCCCGACCAGAGAAAATTGCGGATCAATCTCCGCAATTGGCCAATGCACGCACGAGAGAAGCACCAACAAGAGGCAATAAACCAAGCTTGCTGAGGCAAGCAAAACCTGATTAGCCACCAAAGCTCTGGAGGCTAAATCTAATCTCCTGGAGCTCCAATGGAGGAGCTTCTTCCGGATACTCATAAGTACCGGAGCAAATTGCTGTGCAGGAGAAATATCAATCCCAACTTGGCATCCCAAATATCTAGCAGTACATCCTCTGTTGATCCAAGTAAAACCAAGCTCTGCACCCCAATCAACTCTCGGTGAATCACTAACCCAAAAACCAATAGATTTGTGCCAATTAACGAGTGCCCCTGCTGCCAAACAGAACTCCTCTAGTGCTACCCGGAAGGAACATAAGCATATATGTGAAGCCTCCAAAAATAAAGCCGTGTCATCAGCTAACTCAGAGTCAACCAACTCCTCGTGACTACGAAGAGGCAACCTCAATCCTGAAATACCAGCAGTGGAGCGGAGAAAGATGCTCATGGCCTCTGCAACTATGATATATAATAAAGGGGCTACTGGGCAACCCTGTCGTACTGAGCGAGAAATGTGAAACCGCTCTCCTCTATCACCGCAAGCAAGAACTCTACTGTGGGCATCACGATACATGCATGAAACTCCCTTGATCCATCTCTGAGAGAAGCCCATATGACTAAGAGTACCCTCAAGAAAGTCCCAATCCACTCTATTATAGGCCTTCTCAAAATCCAAGAGCAGAATGGCTAAGGGCTGATTGCTCACTTTAGCCCATTCGACGGCCTCCCAAAACAAGAAAATGTTATCAAAGATGCTTGTGCCGTATAAGAATCCATTCTGGGTATCATGAATAACATCCTGCAAAATTGGCTGCAATCTGATGCTCACTGCCTTAGTAAGAATCTTATAGGCAGTCCCAAGTAAGATGATAGGTCTCCATTGGCCAATCAATGTCTTATCCCCGCTCTTAGGAATAAGATAAATAAGCCTCTCAGTGAGAGAAGAAGGCATAGAACCTGTGTCCCACATCTCCTGCAAAGCCGATGTTATCTCAGTCCCAATCTCATCCCAAAAAGTAGTGAAAAAAACAGGGGAGAGGCCATCCTCCCCTGGACACTTACCATGAGGTAAGGCATGAAGAGCATGACTGAACTCCTGCATAGAAAAAGGGGCATCCAGAGTGGCACACATCTCCTCGGTGATCAAATGTGGCAATGCATTCCAAACCTTCCTCTGTGCCCTGTGTCTTAGATCAGAATGCGGCTCAGCACTAAGAAGCTGGCAGTAGAAATCGGTGGCAATCTGTCTAACCATGAGAGAATCTGAGTGAAGAGTGCCATGTGAATCTTGCAATTGCCTGACACTATCTCTGACATGAGATGGGCCGTGAGAATCAAAGAAATGTTTGTTACATCTGCCACCCATCTGTGTCCAAAAGGATTCCTGGGCATGGAAACGATACTCCGCGTGCTTCTCAAGAGAGTGATGAAGTTCTGCTCTAATAGTGTACATAAAGAATCTGCAACCCATTGAGCATGAGGATGTTCTTGTGCTCTTTCTGCAAGGCAGCCAATCTACGTCTAATAGCCCTTTCTAAGTCGAAGGCCTCTTGCCTCTTAGACAGGGCACATGTGTGATAAAAGTCACTAATATCACAGAGAGTAGAGGCCAGGATTTGAGAGGCCTGTAAGAAGTCATGAGATCTCTAAATATCAAGGATACGATGCGATAGTTCTGCATCTGAAAACAAATGATCAGGGATGCGTACATGGGGTGCTGATCCATGGCAATTCAGATTTCTAATACATAAAACCACTGGGCAATGATCCGATTTGGAGGTGCCTGTAGCAATCAAAGTATGTCCACCTCGGTCAAGCACCCAATCATCCACATAAAATCTGTGTAACCGTGCATAGATACATCCTACATCTCTTCTCCTGTTAGACCATGAATAAAGAAGAATGGATGGACTCCTCAAAATGTCATCCTCATGCCAACAATCTCTACCACGAATGGAGAGTATAAACCTCTCCCAAGACGCTCTTTCAAGAGGATGCACCAAGCCCTCATGTCCACCTCTTTTATCCGTTGGCATCTCAACCATGTTGAAATCCCCACCAATAATCCAATGGTCGGCAAGAGGCATCAATGTAGTGAGAGATTTCCAAAAGGCAATCCTCTCACCTCTATGGTTAGGAGCATAGAGGTTGAGAATACCAATGCGTGTAGTACCTTGCATAAGAAGGATCCACTGCGCTCTCGCAGGCAAAATGACACCATGTCCAATGATGCAAGGCAAAATCAAAGCTGAAACAGAGATACAAACACCACCCTTGGTACCAACAGTAGGTGACCAAAAGGTGTGTCACGAGAGAAGCTTGCCTGATCTCCCACACTGACTAGCATCCATTTTATGCTCTTGCAAGAGTAATATATCCATAGGTCCACAATGAAGCTGGGTTTTTACAATTTGTTTCCGTCGACGCGGAAAAAAACCCCCAAGACCCTGAATGTTCCAAGAGACAATCCTCATAAAGACTCAGAGTAGGAATGACCAGATCTCGTGGTCGACGAAGGACCCCCTTTAGAGGCGGAAGTACGTCTCACATAGGTAAGGGAGGGAAAATCTGACGATGTAAACCTTACCTCTCTCTCCCACTCTGGGAAAAAGCCAGGGCTACTCCTTAGAACTGGAGAGGTACCATGACAATGCGAATGTGCAACATAATCCTCAAGGATGCAATCATCCTGTAATTGTAATGCAGCATCCTCCTGTGAGGGATCCAGATCATGTGCCTGCAAGGCCTCATCCTCCAAAAAAGGATCAACATCCTGTGAGGCATAGGGGTTAGGGTGCTCCACAGGGAGTGTGGGTGAAGGGGCAGGTACGGGGGTCCGAGGGTGCCTTCCATCCCTAACCACAACCCAACGCTGTGTGGTCTGCTGTGGCAAAGGAGCAGCTGGAGTCTCGGCCTCTGATGGGCAGGACCATGCCGCCTCCTAGCATGGCCCCTCGATCTGGGACAATCTCTAGCAATGTGACCCTGCCTCGACGACAAATCCGACACTGGTCAGGTCTGCCTGCAATCTCCATCCTCTGGCGGAAATGAGATCTGTCATGTCTCTGAAGCATAACATGATCATCAGTAATCGATGGATCAGGAACAAGCACAAGGACCCGGGGTACACCATCAAGAGTGGCGGTAACGGCCGCGGAAGCTGAGGCAGGAGAGCTCGGGAGGATTGCTACCTCTAGAACTTGGCCAAAGGATGCCCTATGGAAGCTAAAAGCTTCCAATAGGACCGAGGAAGAGCAGAGAACCGTAGTGAGAGCTGATCCTCCACCACTGGATCAAAGCCTTCCTGGTACTGAAAGAAGAAAATCTTCCTAGGACCAAGAGGAAAGGGGCTGCTAGCCAAAGCCTGAGAAGTAGCTTTTGAAGAATAAAAATCCACCTGGCAGAAGCCTCGACCAAGTAAACGAGTATCCTGAAAGTGCACAATTAGCTCCAAAGGGAGAGCTGCTAGAAGCCATTCACGGGCCTGTGAACGAGAAGGGTGGGAACCATAAACTCTCGCAACAAGGGTAGTCTACAAGGGTAGTCTGGACCTCAAGGTCAATGTCGTGCTGAAGAGAAGTGAGCTCGTCTTGTGAAAAATTGATGATTCTCCCGGCCAGTGGGGGTGATGAGAGATTGGCTGCGGCAGAAAAAGCCATAAGACCAATCAAGAAAAGTGGGCGGCCGACTTGAATCCAGATAAAATAGCTGCTGGGAAAACGGGAGCAGAGGAAGGGGGGCAAAGGGGGGGAGCAGCTGGGGAAGCAAGGGCAAAGGGGCAGGCAGGGACTGAAGAAGGCAGGGGGCGGGCAGCTGAGGGGCAGGCGGGGACTGAAGAAGGCAGGGGGCGGGCAGCAAAGGGGGAGGCGGGGCAGCAAAAGGGGGGCTGGCGGGGGCAACAAAAGGGGGCAGGCAAAGGCAGGCGGGGGGCAGCAGAGGGGCTGACGGGGGCAGCTGAAGGGCAGGCGGGGCAGCAAAAGGGGGGCTGGCAGGGGCAGGCGAAGGCAGGCGGTGGGCAGCAGAGGGGCTAGCGGGGGTAGCTGAAGGGCAGGCAGGGACTGAAAGGCCAGCGAAGGGCAGAAGTTGGGCAGGCGAAGGGGGGTGCGAAGGCAGCAGATGGGCAGGCGAAGGCAGCAGAGGCAGGAAGGAGCAGCAGAGAAACAGGCGGAGGCAACAGAGGGCAGGCGGGGGCAGCAGTGCAGGTTCACGTCACTTCAGCCAGACATCAGAATTTTAGCTCGATCGTACCACCATCGAGCAGTTTTGATCTGGACCAAGTATCTAACAAAGGTTCTGCACCTCTTGATGGTTTTATGTTCATCTATTTTAGAGTTTATTTGTGAGAAGGTGGCATCGAAATCATTATCAACCATTGGATAAGCTTATCCATCATAGAGGTGATTTTGGGATCACTCTTAGAGGTGGGATCGGATATCAACCATTGGATAAGCTTATCCATCATAAAGGTGATTTGGGCACCCTCATACTCGGGAAGTATAGACTTGAGCATTGCAATTATTATTCTAATAACACCTCTAGACATTCTCCTTCAAGATGCCACACTTCACCATGATCTCCCAGGTGAGGCATTCTTTTGCAAATACTAGTTCTGTTGTTTAACCTTTTCTTTTCATGTTCTTGTACTCCACATATGTTTTTGTTTTTTCAGCACCTCATGCTCTTGCATGCTTGTTGTTTTTAGGCAGAGGATAGAGCTCACAGACGAGGCCAGAAGAGTGCAGTCAATATATACTTTTTTTGTGCAAAGGTAGTTCTTTCACACCCTCGGTGCTCTATAATTGCTCATGTTTCTTTTACCTAATTTTATCTTTACAAAAGAGGAGCCATTTCAGACTCATGAGAAATTGTATGCAGGATACATCGGATGAGATGCAATGGCAAAGCCTTAGCAAAAGTCTGGAGCGCATTTCTACTATGACCAATGGTTCAGAATACGCCATCACTGGGATTCAGGTATTTTGAAAATGTTATCTGGTACATTATATTCCAATAATGTTCTCCGAAATTTGATCCTTTCCCATTGTCTTTTAGTGCCTTTTCTTCATAAGCGCACACGCACACATGTATGTATGTATACATGTGTGCGTGCATCCACATGTATATATATGAATACATACGTGTATGTGTGTGTGTGTGTGGAGAATTGAATATACTCAATATCCACTACCATGTCAATGTAAGAAAGGCAACTTTACTTCTTGAATTCCTTCATCAAAAGCAACCTTGGCCTTTAATGCTGGCACATTTGATTGTGACTATGAAAACAAAAGCTTTTGGGGAATGGATAGTTTCTCACCATGATGTCATATTTGGAAAATTTGTAGGTTGGATTGTGAGCTTACCTTATTCCACAAAGCTTATACATGACTGGCAAATGCTTCTTTGTCATCTTTCTTGGTCTGGCAAACCTCCAGATAGAGGAAATTCCTTGCAAAAAGAAAGTATTCATTGGAGCAGGGCATTTCAACATTCTTTGGCTAAATTACAACCTAGAAAAGCATTCTTCCTCTCCAACTTAGGTGTACGTTTGGTTGATGATGTTGTTGATGATCCAGGCAATGTATTCTCCTTTCCACAGGCTGTTAGAATATATAATCTAGGTATGCATCACAAGCATGTATGGCATGAAATAATCTCTATATTGCAAGATTTTCAGCTGGTGCCTCCACTTGAGGATGAGGAAAGATTAAGAGAGTGGGAATTTGATAGGAAACTTCCAGGTTATTCTTCTTTTCTTTCCATTACCTCACGGCAGCTAGAGACTATAAATTTTATTTTTATTTTTTATTTTTTTTTCAAAAAGAGACTTCTATTAAGTATGAGAAAAACATACAATAATCACAGCTATAAGCCGGAAAAGAATAGAATCACCCCAATATGTAAGGTGATTTCAACCACTGAGGAGCATCATGATGCCATGTAAGACCTGTGGTACTACAGGAAAAGAAGATGCCATGGTCCCATTCCCGCATAAATATCAGAGGCTTCGCCTATGCAGAACGAGAGGGCCCCTGAATGCGAGCCCAAGTAGCCATAAGAGTGTGGATGATATCACCTCATATAGTGCTAATGCATTGAGACCCAAAAATTTGGACACCCTCAATAGCATCCGTGCATCTAGCTCTCCAGATCTTCCATGCTGTAATACTGGCAATAATCTCCCAACCGGTGTCAATCCTCTGTCTAGAGACCATAAGAGTGTGGATGATATCACCTCATATAGTACTAATGCATTGAGACCCAAAAATTTGGACACCCTCAATAGCATCCGTGCATCTAGCTCTCCAGATCTTCCATGCTGTAATACTGGCAATAATCTCCCAACCGGTGTCAATCCTCTGTCTAGAGACTATAAAATTTTGCTTCCTCCACCTCGGATACAATCACTTGTGGCTTGCAAACAATCCTCTTCGATGGTGGAAGGCCTATCTGACTGCAGTTTTGGAAAAGCAAATTTTCCCTCAAACATAGACTTTTTTTGTGGAGATGCATTGTGGGTGCATTGCCAGTTGGCACCTTCTTAGCCAAGAGAAACATTGCACCTTCCTCTTGTAAGATGTGTTCTCATCACCTATTCATTTGTTATGGGGTCCCCCTCTTCTCGTGCTCTCTTGGACAGACTATCAGGGCACTTGAGATTGCGATTTGCCAACAGCATCTTCGGGAAATTCTTCTCGATGTTCGGCCCTCTTTCTTCACCTTTGCCGGATTACAATCTTTTCCTTTCTTGGACTGGATACTAGGCTTTGTGGACAATCTACCATGCATGAAATCAGCTCATTTTCAGTCATGAGGAGATTATATGCTTTCCTTTTTTTAGGAGATCACATGCTTTCCTTTTCCAGTCTCTCCGAGATTCTCATGAAATCGGGGACTAACCTTCCAGCAGTTAGAAGTGTTCTCCAATTGTTTCTGATCTTAGTAGTAGCTATCCTAATTTGGGACAACTATGAATGTATATTTCTTTGTTCTTAATGAGACATTGGTTTCACCCAAAAAAAAAAAGTGTGGCATGTATGGATTCATGTATGTACGTATGTTCGTATGTGTATATACGTATAGCTGTCCTGATTTGGGACAGGTATGAATATATATTTCTTTTTTCTTAATGAGACAGTGGTTTCACTATAAAAAAAAGTGTGTGTGTTTCTATGCATGTGTGGATTTATGTATGTACGTACATTCATGTGTGTATATACGTATATATATTAACTGCTTAAGTAATTGACGTAGGAAAAAAACAATGACACAGTTGTCATAATACTAGAGTTGACTGCAACTATAGGCAAAACCTTCAGCATGATTCTATTTCAGTCATGACATGTTCTTCATTTGTGAACATACTTCATTTTAGTTTTGTTTCTGTGCAACAAGAAATTGTGCTAAATTAATTCTTGCAGTTAGTACAATCTTGGGTCTCTGCATCTTAGTCACATACATAGTAATGTTCATATGTGATTGGAAAACTATACTGTTTAAGTTGTTTAAGGAAGGTTTTATTCTTTAAATCTCTAAACAGTCAAGTTAAGATAGTAGTATTGTCTATATATATGCAGGTTGATGCTGTTTTGAAGACCTCACATGAGGACCAGAATCCATTAGCGATTATCGATAACCATGAAAAAAGAATAGCTCAGAGTAGCTCAAGCAAAGGTTATGGACAGGTAATGGACAAACCAGAAAGTTCAAGCCAAGGGGGAATAGTTGAAGTCCTAGAGACAGAGACTCTGATGGAATGCATCTCAGATGGAAATGAACTAGGCGAAAATGAAGAATGTTCAACTGTCAAAGGTCTTGATTGTGGGGATGGCAAGGCCATAATGGGTGCTAAAACTGCTACTGATACAGCACAACCAGAGGAATCTCATGCAGTTATATGCCCCGATTCCCTTATGTTTGAGGTGATATTTGCAACCAGTAAACTGCAAATCTTTGTTTCTCTCAATTATCTTTCCGCTTATTTTATTTTTACCAAAATTTATCTGGCTATTAAGCCGATACACTTGGGGCTTTGCTTGATGTTGGCAGGTTAGTGCAAACACAAGACGTATCCATTTATATGCCAGATCAAATTCAGATGGATACAGACCTACACCACTGGAAGAAAACTTCCTTCCTGAGGATTTATGGCTTTCTAGGGAACTCTCTGTTTCACATAATTGCATTGCCCTTCCTGATTGTCTCAGAGAGAGTCCCGAGAATTACAACTGTGCAGCTTCATTTGTTCATCAATGGAATGCCCTACGGCCAGTTGATCGGAATTGCTTGCTCGGAAGGCCCCTTCAAGTGCCTCTGGCACTTGAATTGGAATGCAGCAAGGCTGAACTTCCTTACGTTCATGGGGTAAGTGCACCTGAAGATGAAGTTCATAAGGACCTCTACATCCTCCATCTTTTCACATTTACTGCAATGTCTCTGTCTGAGTTTTCCAGAGAGCGTCAATTTGCTCCACATAGGTATTAAAGGGTTATGTCAATATTTATTCTAATGTTTCATTGTGTGGTGCCTTTGGACGTTCTTATATCTATATGCCTGCTTGTGTGTGTGCATGCATACACACACACACTGAGAAATGAAATGATATATTAACGTCTTCAGAGAGAGAGAGAGAGAGAGAGAGAGAGAGAGAGAGAGAGAAGAAAATTATATTAGCGTCAATGGAAGGCCAAAATGACCTATGAGACACATTACATATCATAAAGACCATGTCGGTAAATCTGTGGTCTAGCAAAAGTAACTTCTTTTGCAAGAAAGAGACTTCTATAAAGTATGAAAGAACAAATCCTCTGTTCTCCTTTGCACTCCCATAAGCAATGATACACTGTCTCGGATGGAGCTGGGCATATTAGACAAGAGGGATCCATGCCAAAAAATAGATCTCCATTGCCAGAAGTAGGAAATCTGACCCCTCTTGTACGAGTGCCGGAGTCTCTGCCAAAATATCTACTAGAATCTCCTCTGAATGTGGGGTGTAACGTCATATGCCTCATAGTGAGGCCTAAGAGTGGGAACTCTCTAGTCTGTCCAAGCATGAGCAACCTGGTGTTAAGCATAGTGTAGCTGAAGAAAGGTATGCTCCTTCTCGGGTTAGTCACATCTTATAGGGCATCCACCATTTAGCCTTAGGCACACAAAGCATGAGTGATCATCACTAGGGAATCAACCCCCTCTATCCACCATCCAGACTGAATGGAATAGAAAGCAACACCCTCTTCCTCCTCTGGCTTCAGGAATCCAAACATCTGAAGGGGCACGCTTGTCCCTGAAAAAACCCAGCATGCTTGTCCCAGAAAAACCCCCAACACAAGTGATGATACTCATGTAAAAATGTACCAGCAGTGATCCAGTGGTTGGGTATAGCTGCATCAATCTGGCAATCCATCGGTGACTCCCTCTGAGATGCTGGGTAGCTTCCTCTCTCTCATCATCTTGAAGGCACTTAAAGTTCTTCCAATCAAGTACTGTCGTTGCACATCTCTCCTAGCCTGGCCACCACATATATCCTGTTGCACCAAGGAGGCTGCCAAGATCATCTCTGATAAGGTCGTTCCACATAATGGGCTGCATGTCAACCTCTTCTACTGAGCTTGGGGGTCCATGACATAGAAATATCCGCATACTGCATGTCAACCTCTTCTACTGAGCTTGGGGGTCCGTGACAGAGAAATATCCGCATACTGCTCCAAGCTTGGTGGATAATGGAAGAAACCAGTGGGAGGGACGGGGGGCAGTAAATCGCCTTAAAAAAAATAAAACATATGGTGTGCCCCCAATCACGCCACTGCTCTCAAGGACACATCTAAGAATATGGTACATGAAGAAATCCTTCCAGGGCTCAGTTCCAGGAAGGAATACTCTAACCACCAACTTGCAAAGTAGAGCTTTGCACTAGATCTCTAGATCAGTGATGTTCAATCCCCCTTCATGTTTGGGAAGGATAATAGTTTCCTAAGCAACTTTGGCCCTGGATGTGCCACCATAAGAAATATCCGCATACTGCTCCAAGCTTGGTGGATAATGGAAGAAACCAGTGGGGAGGACAAGGGGCGGTAATTGCCTCAAGAAAAACTAAAACGTGTGGTGTGCCCCCAGTCACCACCGCTCTTAGGGACACATCTAAGAATATGGTACATCCAGAGGGCTCAGTACCAGGAAGGAATACTCTAACTACCAACTCGCAAAGAAAAGCTTTGCACTGGATCTCTCAATCAATGATGTTCAATCCCCCTTCATGCTTGGGAAGGATAATAGTTTCCTAAGCAACTCTGGCTCTGGTTTTCTGATGTGCCATCAACTTTCAAGTCCTTACCATAAGAAGTTGTGGATCACCCTCCACAACTGTCTAATGCATCTACGGTCTCATAACACCAACAAGAAGGGACATACCACGCTATGGCAAGAAACACTTGGTTTACTACCAGGGCTCTAGATGCCAGATCGATCCTCTCAAAGTCACTAATCCGACAGACTTATGCCCATTAATAAAGGCCCCTGTTGCTAGACAAAACTCTTCCAAGGCAGTGCAGAATGAGCAAAGACATGAGAAAGATGCCTCAAGAAGCATCTATCATCAGTCAACTCAAAGTCCAAAAGCTGTTCCTTTGTGTGCAGTGGTAGTCTCAATCAAGATACTCTGGCACTCGGGCGAAGGAAAATGCTCAAAGTTTTTGCAACAATGAGATACAATAGTGGAGCTAAAGGGAAGCCCTGCCATACGGAGTGAGAAATTTGAAAGCGCTCACCTCGACCTGCACACGCAAGAACAAGGTTGTGAGCCTCCCAATAAAGGCAAGAGACACCTCTGATCCAATCTCGAGAAAATCCCATACGTGCGAGAGTACCCTCTAAGAAGTCTCAATCCATTCTACCATAGGCTTTCTCAAAATCAAGTACCAAGATTGCCAAAGGTTGATTACTTGCCTTGGCCCACTCTCTTGCCTCCCAAAAAAAAGGAAAAGATGTTATCAAAGATGCTTCTTCCTTGTAGGAGTCCATTTTGTGTGTCATGGATGACTATTTGTAACACTGGCTGCTGCAATCTCATGCTCACTGCCTCGGCAAGAATTTTGTATTCAGTCCCAAGCAATGTGATAAGCCTCCACTGGGAAATGTTAGCCTTATTACCACCCTTAGGAATGAGGTGGATAAGACCCTCGGTAAGAAAAGGAGGCATAGAGCCCATGTTCTATATGTCCTGTAATGCCACAGTATTCTCATCCCCAATGTCATCCCAAAAACTCATCAAAAACGTGGGAGAGAGGCCATGATTCCTAGGACATTTACCATGTGGTAATGCTTGAATCGCATGTCTAATCTCATCTGCTGAGAAAGGGCTTCAATGATCTCATCCCCAATGACATCCCAAAAACTCATGAAAAACGTGGGAGAGAGGCCATCATTCCTAGGACATTTACCATGTGGTAATGCTTGAATTGCATGTCTAAGCTCATTTTCTGAAAAAGGGGCATCAATAGTGCAGACATGTCATCCGAGATCAGCCTTGGTATAAGGACTCCCAAACCTTCTGCTGTGCCCTATCCCTTTGAGGAGAGTGAGTCTCTGCAGATAACAAGCGGCAGTAAAAAAGCTCCATCGCTGCCTGAAGGTTTGCAATGAAGTTGTCCCCAGCTGAGATGATGGAGACGAAGCAGGTATGGGCATTGGTAGCAACAGGGTTGGCACACTCCTGACAAAAACACAAGGCTGAAGACTGCTGCTGAAACACAAAGTCTGAGGAGTGTGCCCAGCAAAAACACAAGTCTGAAGGCTGCGCCTGGGCTGCGAGAGCGTGCTGCTTGCAGGTCTGGACTGATGCGCCTAAAAATGCAGGTCTTCAAAGTTTCTGTGGCTTGCACCAAGCTGTTCTTGCTGTCACGCAGGAGGAAAGCCCAGGCTAAACGAGGCTGAAAGGGAGGTTGCCCAAGCTGAACAAGGCTCCAATCTGTTGCAAGATCCATATATTGCAATTACACTGGGTGTCATAAACCTGAATACCCCTTCCAGAATATGCCACATTGGTTGGTGGCGAGACCACCAAGTAGAGAAAGCCAAATAAAGGAGGATATATGTGTCCTCCTGTAAGAGTGCCACAATCTCCACCAAAAAGTCCTCTAAATGTTAGGTGTGATACCATAAGCCTCCCAAAAAGGTCTAAGAGTAGGACTCTCTGGAATTGAAGGATGCTATCACCATAGGGCTTTTGGAAAACCCACTAAGGGGGATATAATCATATATGTGTCCTCCTACATGTTATGTTTACTCCTAGTGCTTTAGTAAACTTTTTTAAAAACTTTAGTCTTAGGTTCCATTTGAATAAAGCCTCAATCCAAAGGCTCTAAAATCAATGTAATAAAAAAACTTTATAAAGGAATATAAAAGTGACTTGAAGAGTCGTGTGATTTTCGATGAGGGGAAGTTGAAACTTCTTCTTCTTTATCCACTCTCCCTCACACAATTCCTTCACTCTCCCCACTTTTTGTAGCAATATTGTGTCTCATATCATGGCTATTGCATTCTTATGCCCTTTTCTCTAGTGACTTTGGGTGTGGTGCCATAACCTCCACCAAAAAGTCCTCTGAATGTCAAGTGTGATACCATAAACCTCCCAATGAGGTCTAAAGCCAAATAAAGGAGGATATACGTGTCCTCCTGTAAGAGTGCCACAACCTCAAGGATGCTATCACCATAGGGCTTTTGGAAAACCCACTAATGGGATCAGAGATCTTCCCCACACTATTTTCTGCTAGACCTTTCCAGGGCAGGATCTTGACCAGCTCTTTCTATGTAATCTCTTTCAAACTTTACTGGATATTACACTCTTTTAAGCGTCTGTCAGGCAGTGGAGATCCACCTGATCTGGATACAAGCAATGCTAGAGTATATATTTCATTTAAAGACAGTGATGCTATGCTAACTGAATATTAATGTTGCAGGGATTAGTAAAGGGGGGTTCAAAACGGCGTGTTACACCTGCAAGTGAAATGACCTCTAGTCTTCCTGAGGGTGCAACTTGGAGGAAGATAATATTACGCCGACAGTCTTTCAAAGAAAGACATATACAACAGGCTTGGAGCACTAGCGAAGAGCCGCTTTGTAAGCTTTGTTACAGTCCATGCTTGTGAGTCCCCCCTATATCTCCTCGTTTTTACAGTTGCTCGTGAGTCCATGCTTTGTAAGCTTTGCTACAGTCCATGCTTGTGAGTCCCCCTATATCTCTACGTTTTTACACAACCTTGTCTTGAAAGCTTCATTGCATGATGTTTTCCCTATTTTTTGCAGCTTATCCAATGCAAAGGATCCGGAGTATTTTGAGGATTTGTTCTGCAAAAAGGAATGCTACCAACAGTTCCGAATCAAGACTAGCCAAGCATATCTGCGGCAAGTATGGAAAATATAATCTTTTTAAATCTGGATTTATCTGCAAAGTATAAAAGAAAGCTTAGATCATGAGTTTTGCTGGGCTTTTCACTTCTTATCTACTTTGCAGGAGCTTTATGCTTTGGAGAAAGGGGTTTGCACCATATGTAAGCTAGATTGTCATGAACTCATACAGAAAATTCGTCCTTTGCCTCATGAACAGAGGCGACAATACATCTTGCAGAAAGCTCCGAAGTTCAAGAAACACAACCGCCTGTAATATACACTCCAGTCATCTTGGGTTCTTCTTAAAGCCTCTACTTCTTTTTAGTGATGATAAACAAAATGTTTAAAATTTCACCACAGATTAGAGAGACTGGTGTCTGATGCCAAGTCACCATTTTGAGACTTCAATTAAGTATGAAAAAATATACCCAAGTCACCATTTTTCACATCAACATTTGCAGATTAGAGAGACTGGTGTCTGATGCCAAGGAGGGAAATGCATGGCATGCCGATCATATTGTAGCTGTCTTTCAGGGTGGAGGTATGCTTTAGAGAGAGAATGTACTAAAGAAGGCATGCTGCTGTGTTCAGGAAGTTATTCCTTACGCAAGCTTTCATATGACCTTGCTCAGGAGTGTACATTTGTTTGCAGGTGAATGCAATTTGCATAACATGAGAACCCTTTGTGTGATGTGCCATGCGAAAGTTACGGCTGAACAAAATCATAAAAGGCGCAAGTCATTTGCTAGAGCGAAGCAAGGTTTTCAAGCCACAATCGAGAAATTTATTGAGAAGTGGTGTGATAAACGGATGCAAGCATACACACCTCAGGTGGGTGTGGGGTGTGTGTGTGTGTGTGTGTGTGAGAGAGAGAGAGAGAGAGAGAGAGAGAGAGGAAAAAGAAAGAAAGTAATATTAACAGCTTCAGAAGATGCAATGGGTCTATGAGACCAAAAGTAGTATATTTTAAGTTCCAAGTCCATGGAAATCTGAGCCGTGGAAAAAACTGTAAATACTCATAAAGAGACTAGCTGGAGAGAGAGAGAGAGTAAAGAAATTAATAGTAACGTCTTCAGAAGACCCAATGGTCTATCAAACTTGGGTTGTGCCGGGGAGGGGGTACTGGATTCCCCACAGCTTGTGACAACTTTTGTCCGAAAGTCTGTTTGTGGGAAGCCCTTTTCGTTGGTTGAATAGTTACAAACTGGAAGATCCTAAGGTATAGATAATCGCACGTAGTGACGGATCACAGCCATATTATTAAGAGCTTGTGGCAGAAAAGAATTCCGCTCCAATGCTTGAAAATAGTATTCCAAAGCTTTTGCATGTTTCCCATTACTAGTATGAGTAAGACCTATATTATGAAGTATGTAACTCCGATCGTTAGAATCAATCTCTAAACGCATAGCTTTGTAGTAATTTTATGAAGCTTCTGCATATTCTCCTTCAGATTGGGCTGACATTGGTCTATGAAACCAAAAGTAGTACGTGTAAAGGTCCTAGTCCATGGAAAATCTACGCCATGGAAAACTTAAAAAGTGACTAGCTGTTTGCCTATCTTGGCAGCATAGTGATCATGTGGATACGTTGGAGAGTACTATACAAGGTAGAGCTGAGTGCAAGTAATTGCATCAGGAGGAGGGACTTCCTCCTCATCCATCCCAGGATATCTCAAATAGGGGAGTCTATGACTGTCAAGAGGCTCGCCATGTCCACTACTCATGGGGGGGCGTCCCTGTGTCACTGAAGACTCTTCCTGATCTGAAGCTCCCACATGGAAAGGTGCCACGGACCAGAGGCCTGTGGATCCCGGGTGCACTGCAGCTGGTGGGACCTCCTAGGGGGTCCTTGGCCTCCAATGCCTGTCGAGGTTGGCGTCTGGTGCTGCCCTCCAGTATCTTGAAAAAGCTCATGATGGACAACTGAGAGGCATCTTGGGGTTGGGCTCTGCCATCAGTGACGAGGGAGTCTGTGTCTGTGGGGCTCCATCAGGTAGCCAGGCAGTGCTGGTGGGGGAAGCTGATGAACCTGGACAGTGGGCTAACAGTAACAGGCATCTGCAAATGTAGTGCTCTTCCGTGTCAACCTCTTTGGAGCAATACCCTCTCTGCTCTCCCTATCTCCTCCACTCTGAGAGATAGAGAAAGAGAGAGAGTGCAGGGAATGGAACTTGAACTCGGTTTAAATCCAAACTGCTACGCCAAAGAGAGAGAGAGAGAGAGAGAGAGAGAGAGAGAGAGTAATTTCAAGTTTTGGCCTTCTAATTGGTGTGCAGGAAGGAAATCCAAGTCTCCCTTTGGAAAAAGAGTTCAGTGAGGATGAGACTGATACTGATATTCTTAATATTGAGATAACTGGCAGTGTGTACTCTAAGAGAGAGGAGGCAGCATAGGCAAACCAAAGAATCTTCTACGTGTCAGTTTTCAAGTTGTCACATGGACACATGCTTTGCACAAAGGTGCTATTACAGATTCACGACGGACATCAAACTTTTTGCTGTCACTTGGACACATGCTGCTATGCACAAAGATGCTATTAGAGATGTATGAAGAATGCGCACCAAAGTGGAGTGAGCAGGATTTTAAGCTCAAAAGCTGGAACTCAATGGACTTTCAAAGGTGGGCTTCAATGGATTGTAGGCCACCTTTAAAGTCGGAGGAAATGAAAGAGAGTCATATGGATGCTTCTTGAATCTTATGTTGAAGGCTTCTGATTTCAGTCCATACAGTGTTGTACTGATAAGGAGCTAGAGTCCATCATCATCATCATACTCAAGGTGTCATTATACAAATTGCAACAGCAGGACATCTACTGCACTGAGTGGTTATGCTTTTATGTCATGACATGGAGTCCATCATCATCATCATACTCAAGGTGTCATTATACAAATTGCAACAGCAGGACATCTACTGCACTGAGTGGTTATGCTTTTATGTCATGACATGTGCAAGCAGGAATATCGATGCAAAATCAACACAACAAGTCACCGCTCTTCACATGTCCCGAATGGTCAGCTGAATCCAGGCATGAATGAACCTTTAACTCATGGAGCAACACAACAGTTATCACCCGTCCTAGTGAGCAAGATCATGGAAGATGTTCCACACATGGCAGCAAATTTTTACATATCTTATGTATCTCTACAGAATGGCATGGGATCTTTAATATACAGGTGTACAGAGAGTGGGTTTCATTATGCCCCGTTGTTGAAATGGTCGGTCAATTGCACAGTTTTTGGGGGGGGCATCAGGGTCCTTGGTTAAACAGGGATAATCTGTTGCAGGATGGATGGCCATTGAAGTGAAACACACATGAAAAGAAAAGGACATATAGAAAACAAGTGGATTAGATTAGATGCTTGTTCAAAGATTCCACTTGGAAATCTGCTAAAGTCTGTTTTGAAGTCCGGTAGCGATGGAAGAGGATCACCGATGCCATCCAACAAATCATTGTATATGGTGTAATTCTTGTCTGCTAAATGTTCAGGCCTGAAGTGAGCAAGTAGGGGTTGTGCAAGACACATGCACTTCCATTAGCTCACTCATGAGAACGATGTGTCAATAATGACACAATGGGCTCTCTTATCTTGCCCTACTAATCATTCAAGTGGCTTCACTCCTGCTACTTCCCCTAAGCCATGCCAATCTGTTCCCGTATGACACTCGTGAAGTATTCTTCACTTCTTTCCTCCCCATAAGCCATGGCAAGTGAGATATTTGGAATCTCTGTAGCTACATGTAAAGGTCCTAGTTGAGAAATGAAGTATTCTTCATTTCTGTGGTCCTTTTCCATAAGCCAAGGCAAAGGGAAGATGTTGCAACTACATACATGTAAAGGTCCTAGTTCATTAGGACCACTTCCAAACAGCTTTCAATTCTTTCTTCTACACTAATGAATAAAACTGATACAAATGCATTAAAAAAAGTCCCATCCATGAAAAGACGTTTGATGGCAAGAACTAGACTTTGAATCCAACTCTACTAATGAAAATATGCAATCGCAAAAAGGTTTTTTCTTCTTTTCACATTAAATAAGATAAATGGTTCTTGGTTTCTTCATGGACATCTCTCTCTCTCTCTCTCTCTCTCTCTCTCTCTCTCTCACACACACACACACACACACACACACACACTGCGTGCACACATACATCCATATATAATAAGTATGTGAATGTGTATGCGTATGGGTATGCATATGTGTATGTGTATGTGTATGTGTATCCATTTCGGAGACCTCCCATCATGTAAACTTATGAGCATATAAATATACTGCACTGGATATTACCAAAAAAGTATGTGTATGTGTATGTGCATTGACCTTGACGATTCCGGGAGAACACGTGTATGTATATGTGTATGTGTGTTGTGCATTGACCTTGACGATTCCGGGAGAATGATTTTGGAAAATACAATTGAAGAAAGGCAAGCTCAATCAACCTTGAATGCAAATTTTATACGAGGCTTTGACATAGATTGAGAATATACCACTAGCCCTCAAAAGATTAGTATGCTTTGCATGGACGATTTGGAAGGTCCAAGGCAGATTTTATTATAATTTGGAGTAGGGAGATGGTTCAAGATGAGGGAGCCACCATCACAAAAATAGTACAAGTTAGAACTTGAAACTATGTTGGCAAAGAAGGGGGCATCAAACTGAAACGGAAAAGGCGAAAGGGATGGATGATTTGCACGCATGCGCGCGCGCGAGAGAGAGAGAGAGAGAGAGAGAGAGAGAGAGAGAGAGAGAGAGAGAAGCTCCAGAAATGCATGCAACTCCACATGTCGTTGGAGGAGAGAGATTCCAAAATATTTTCACCGACAATAATTAATTAATACAAAGAAACATTTTGGTGATATATTCGTTGATGATCGACATGAAGACCCCAAGAAGAATTCATTTCCAAAGACCTTATGCCAGATAAGAGTGAATTGATAACTTTTGCTCAAGGAATATCAAGATGTTTTCACTTAGAAGCATATAGGTATGAAGGACTTTTGCTCAAGGAATATCAAGATGTTTTCACTTAGAAGCATATAGGTATGAAGGGATCTCATCTGGAAGTTGTGAGACACACCATCCCTATCATGGAAGACACACAACCATCAAAATAAAGAGCTTATAACGTCAATCCCAAATATGGCCCATTGCTCAAGGATGAGTTGGACAAGCTCATTCATGTGGGATTCATTTATGAGATTGAGCATACCGAATGCATATTGCTTATCATGATTATTCAAATGAGTTGGACAAGCTCATTCATGTGGGATTCATTTATGAGATTGAGCATACCGAATGCATATTGCTAATCATGATTATTCAAGTGAAGAACAAAAAGCTTAGAGTGTGCATCAACCTCAAAAAGTTTAATGTCACCAAAGTTTGCAATCACTATCTATTCCCATACATAGATCGTGTGTTGTGGAGAGTCACCAAAGAAGAAGCTTATAACTTCGTAGATGGCTTCTTAGGCTACAATTAGGTCATGATTGATCTTGCTGATCAACACAAGACAACATTTGCTACGGAATGGGTGTCTATGCAGACCGCATAATGCCATTTACTTTTACCAATGTCTCTGCTAACATTCCAATGTTTGATGTGTACAACCTTCAAGGATCTTATCCTAAATATCTTGGAGATATTCATAGATGATCTTGGTGTACACTCAAGGTGGATGGAAAGAACATCTCCGTTGTCTTATGCAAATGTTAAAAAGATGCACACTCTCTTGCATCGCAGTGAACCCCTCAAATACCAATTTTAGATGATCTTCCATGTTAACATTAACGCATCACCATTTGCTATTGGATATGTGCTAGCACAACCAGGGGGACAACAACATGACTTCCCTATGAGCTTCGGTAGCCATTAAGTTAATGACATTGAGTGCAACTATAATACACTATAAAGAACTAAAGACACTATCTATTTGCTAAAAAAAAGTCTATTCTTTGTCAAGACCATTAAGCATTACTATACTTAGTAAATAAGCCTTGTGCAACATGGTAGATAATGACATGATTACTCATATTCTTTGAAATTTGACTTTTCCATTAAGAGAAAAGAGTCATTGCATGTCCAATTATCTTTTTAGAATTCTACTCTAGGAGTGGAAGATGTTTTTTCCAATACTCTCTTATTCCATCTTGATCACGTCCATAATGGCAAGAAGACATCGCCCACTACCTTAAGGGCTTCTGTAAGGGCCAATGGTCTTCTCCAAGACCTTCCCATCACAAAGGATAAAGCCAAACATCTTATTAAGAAGGCTTCTCTCTATGGATTGAGATCAGGTGTGATTTGTAAGAAGGGTCAAGATGATTTCATAAGAGGATCCATTTTAAGAAAATACACTAAGGGGAACTTGAGCTTAAGACAAGTTTTTGAAGCAAGAGATATGGAGAATAATGTTGGATTACTGTTGCAAACCAAAGTTACAAACTGATGGCGTCTACGCACCCATGTGCTCCAACAACAAGGAGCTTTAATGTTGTGCTAGGTAGACTCTAGATGGAGGATATCATGTGTATACAAGGGTGCACTACTGTAGTGAAAATAGATCTCAATATCTGGCTACAAGATAAGATATACAAGTAGGAGCCACCATTAGACCATATGTAGTCTCTTAGTGGCAAAAATGTACCAATCCGCTATTGTTAGACCACAACAAATTGTGGCCAACCATATTCCAAGTAGGTATATGGGTACATGGGTACATGAATCAATCCTATAACCCAATCCTTCTTCTCTAAACCGCACTTACATCCATCCTACTTAGCTTGGTGCCAAGTTGTAACCATCCGGCCCCATAAATTTCTAACACCCAATGTCTAAACTGGGGACTGGCACTGCTCGGGTGCTCAACATAACAACTACTTCTCATAAAGGGGACCTTACAAATAGAGCAACTTTTCACCTGCACAATGGTAGTGCAAGGATGGAGCATTGACTTTCAACACCCCCCAATCCCCCTAAATGTCCACCCATAGATGAACTACCTCTTCAATCTAATACCGAGTTGATGAAAATGCCTGTAAGATTCCTCCCCAGCCTCTCAAAATGTCCAGCATATTCCCCTGTAATCAATCCCTCTTCAGAAATATAAAGACCTTGTTTCTAACTGTTTTAACCTAGAGAGAAAATATTCTAGAGAGAAAATATTCAGATTTTGAATATTTTTGGATAGAAAAATATCTCACCTTATTAAAATGAATTCCCCTGAAACAGAAATTTAGAAAGAATTTTCCAATGTGCAATTGGAATTAATTGGAAATAGGTATAAAGAACCTTAGTCTAAGGGTCTAGATTTTCAGAAATCTTTGGACTATGGTCCAATTAAGGTTCCTAGGGGCCAATAGGATCAATCCATGTGTAGGGAGGAGATAAATCCAATTTTGTAAAAGAAGATACCCAAAAATGAGTAAATGCTCACATAAGGTGAAGAGTTGAAAATGTACAAGGTTTAATAGTAAAAAACTATGAGTAATATAAAAATATGAGATATTTTAAGTGTAAGGATTCCATTTTTGACACATCAGTAAGGAAAAGGAGGGCCTTCAATGAGGCGCCTAAATCACATGCTTGAATGAGTTTTAAACTCATAAAAATTGAGATATTTCATCTCTCCTCTCTCCTCATTCAAGTCTAGTTCCAAAAAGTTAGCTTAACTAACCTAAAAATGGTCAAAAAGTGACCAAACTGACTTGAAAAATTCTAGAATCAGTTTGTTTGGTTAGGAGCTCAATTTTTCCTATAAATAGAAGCCTCCCCTTGTTGAAAAAAATATAGTGTCTTATGCATTGTTACTCTACTCCACCTAAGCCAAGAATTGTGAATTCTTTAATAATTCACTAGTTTTTGATACTTCTCTCTTCTTCAATCCCCATTGGTGGCTCCATCAACATACTAAACCAATTGATTGGTTAGGGGCCTCTACCGTGAACAAAGAATCAAGCTATTTGTAAGGTAAGTATGGTGAATTTTGATCTTTTCTATAATTTCTCAATGTTTCTCTCTTCTCAACCCCTCTCAAGCTTGAGAAGCTTAATTGGTATGGTTTTTGAATGCTATTGAAGTTAATTGATTAATGATAGTAAAGAATTACATAAATTTCTATTTATGTTTAATTTTTTCTTTCTCTCACTTAAGAAATGGTCATACTCATGACCCAATCCAAATGAAGCTTTTCATAAAGCTTTTTCTTAATCCAAGATTAATCTATGCTTGAGAACAAATTAATAGTTTTTTTAATCTATGCTTTTAGTTTATGTATTTCATGATTATTTTTGATTCAATCCATTATGGGTTAATGATCCAATTAGGGATCATTCTAATCATTCCATTAATGATAAGCTTTATCTTTTAAAATAATTAAGATTTATCAGTCATAGTAGCGGAGCTATGGTAAAATTTTATAAAAATTTACACATAAAATAATTTCATTCAAAGCATGAAAAGAGGACTTCCTACCATATTCTAAGAATTATCATCCTAAATTAATTGAAAGAATTTCATTGTAATTATGGAGAAATTAAATTTTTATATTATGCATAAAAGATAAATTTTTATATCAAAAGTATTACTTTTATCATTTTATTTTTATGCATAGAAGAATGCATAATGGATAAATTTTTATATCAAAAGTGTTACTTTTAGCATAATTGAATTTCATGCATAGAGGTATGCATAAAAGATGAATATTTTATTATAAAAGTATTACTTCTAGCATAATTGAATTTCATGCATAGAGGTATGCATAAAAGATGAATATTTTGTTATAAAAGTGTTACTTTTAACATAATTGAAATTCATACATAGAGGTATGCATAAAAGATGAATATTTTATTATAAAAGTATTACTTTTAGCATAATTGAACTTCATGCATAGAGGTATGCATAAAAGATGAATATTAAAACTGTAAAGAAAAAAAAGTGATTATTTTATTATAAAAATGTTATTTTCATCATATTGAATTTCGTGCATAGAAATGGAAAAAATAAATAAATTATTATTTTATTATAAAAATATTATTTAAAAAAATAATTATTTTATTGTAAAAGTGTTACTTTTATCATAATTGAAATTCTTGTATAAAGGTATGCATAAAGGATAAGTAAGGATGTGATAAGAGGAGTTAGGATGTGATAAGAGGTGTATGAGATGTGATAAGATGAGATAAGATGCATATGAGATAAGTTAGGATGTGATAAGATGAGTTAGGATGTGATAAGATGAGTTAAGATGTGATAAGAGGTGTATGAAATGTGATAAGAGGTGTATGAGATGTGATAAGATGAGTTAAGATGTGATAAGAGGTGTATGAAATGTGATAAGAGGTGTATGAGATGTGATAAGATGAGATAAGATGTATATGAGATAAGTTAGGATGTGATAAGATGAGATAAGATGTGTTAAGATGTGTATGGGATGAGATAACAAGTGTATGTGATGAGATAAGATGTATATGGGTTGTCATAAGGCGAGAATGGATGTGATGTAAAAGAATAGATGTGAAGGTGTATGGGGCTATATGAATGGGAAGGAAAAAATAGATGTATGTAAGAGGAGTATGAATGTGAGATGTGATAAGATGAGATAAGATGTATATGAGATAAGTTAGGATGTGATAAGATGAGATAAGATGTGATAAGATGTGTATGGGATGAGATAACAAGTGTATGTGATGAGATAAGATGTATACTCGGGGGGGTCACTCGTATAAATATGTAAGTATCACGTGGGTTCAACAGAAGGACATTTTAAATATTTAAAACTTACAGAAATATATTTACAGAGGGGATTTATTTATTGTATTTTAAAAAAAATTTACAGATTTGAATAGGAAAGGATACATTATATTCACTAAAAAATTCACAGATAAGGGACTTTTTAAATAGGCCTTGAACGCACGTGATATAGAGGATTTATATATAGTGACCCCCCCGAGGATGTATATGGGTTGTCATAAGGCGAGAATGGATGTGATGTAAAAGAATAGATGTGAAGGTGTATGGGGCTATATGAATGGGAAGGAAAAAATAGATGTATGTAAGAGGAGTATGAATGTGAATGTGCATGTAAATGTGGATGTATGGATGAAGATGCATGAATGTGCATGTAGATGTAGATGTACGAATGAGGATGTGGATGTAGACATATGGATGTGTATGTATGGATGTATGCATGTAGATGGATGTATGCATGTGGATGTGTATGTATGGATGTATGTATGTGGATATGGATGTATGAATAAGGATGTGAAAATGGGTGTATGCATGGATATGTATGAAGAGTTATGAAGGTGAATGTGTATGGGAAATAATGTGTCGTTGATATGAATGAATGGATGAGAATGAGTACATATGAAGGGAATGTGGAATAAGTAATGTGGATTGAGGAGGGATAATGTGGAAAGACGGAGTTCGATATAGAAACTGTATTTTGTGACTGTTTGTAAATGACTGTTTTATGTCAAGAATGCTGGGGAAGCTTTTTGACCGTCTTATGGATTAAGGTCATGGTGACCTAACTAATAAAGTTGCAACTGCTGACGGAGAGTCAATGGATGACGTCTCGCAAAGCAAGGTCGGCCGAGGTCTTAACCAGCCTCGGTTCGATTAAAATGGTGAGCTTCCGGTACAGTGGATGAGGGGCCAAGGAAACGGCCTATGAGTGAAGCGCTAGGTCACCTGCGAAGGATCCTAGAGGGTGCTGACCATACGGTGCTCGGGCTCTAGGTCGCCCAGGATACCCACGCGTGCGTCGAGGAAGATATTGGAACAAGGAGTAAGAGTTGTTTTCTGAAACCGGGCATGGATCTGGTTGATTGACCTTGCTGGTCTTCAATGGATGAGTCCATGGCTCTTTATATGGATCTGTTGGTTGATCTTGCTGATCTTCAACGAGAGTCCATCTTGATAAGTGATTATATTGCCGAGTATTATGGGCTAGGAACTATTGAAAAGGCCCCTGAGTGGACAGGTGGTGAGCGTTCTAGTTGCCAATGATGCCATAGATACTCTGATGAAGGAATGATGGGAAATTGAATCAACCGGATAAATTGGAAGATTGTCACCAGTGACATAATGGTTTTCATTAAAGGATTGTTTTAAAGTTAGCTGATGCTGAGAAAAAGGCAATTTCATATTAGGTGTGTAAGTGGTGTGACTAGTTTTATATTTTCATGAACTTCCGGCTAGGGGGCCTTGGAACTCTTTTCCCTGGTACCCGGGACAAAACCTAACCAAATTCCTAATTGGATCCCATCACTACAGTGGTTGGGCGGTTGGCTACTAACCCATGGGATCGGATGGGGTTAGGCTGGACTGATGGATCCGTAAATCGAGACTCAACTTTTGTTATTACGATAGATAAAGTAAATCCGGGACAGTAATTGTTGTACGGCTGTGCCTCTTGAATGGGGAAAAAAGCGTTGATCCCAATGATCCAAGTGCAAGTTTCTTCCTTGATCTGATCAAGTATCTTGAAGATGCGATTGGATCAGCTTGATCAGAAATGATCTTGACTACGTTAGAGTAAAAAGTTTTCCTGGTGGAATCACCCGTGCTTTTCGGTAAAGGAAGTTTTTCCGGGTTCGGTTTTGGAACAACCGACGGATTGGCCTCTTATCCGGATATCCGTGGGTGAGGCCCCGAATGTGGGACCCCTGTCCCGCACTAGAAGTGCTACTTCCGCTGCTAGTATCCTGAATCCGTTGCTCGGTGGGAACAGGGATCTTACAATGCCACTCTAGTTCTCCAGTAGATCTCTCCCAAAAGCCTGTGTGAAGATATTTGCATAGTTCTCAATTGTTGGTGGAAGCTCCAGCTCTTTGTCCAAGTTTAGCTTGTGCATTGAGGAATATTGTATGTCAATGTGCTTCGTGCGAGCATGGAACACCTCGCAATTTCCATGTAACTTTGATTGTCACACAATAACTCAGTTGGCTACTCCTGAGGCATACCCATGTCTTCCAAAATTCTCCTCAACTAGACTAATTCACATGAAGTATAGCATGCCTCGTTCTTGTACTCAATCTCTGTAGAAGCATAGCATACTGCTGCTTGTACTTTTTAACTGATCCAAGAGGTGAAAAATAATAACCACAAACTGACTTGTTGCTATTGTAATCTCCTACCCAATCGGAATCACAAGAGTTTCTTGTGTGTGGTGTAGGCAATGTCGTACCTAAGTGTACCTTGGATGTATCACATCCCTGGGGGGATGGTCACCGAGGGAGCTTGGTGGAGGGAATTTTAGAGGGAGATTTTCTTAGCTACCCTTTCTCTCTACTTTGAACACTCTCTCTCTAACTATTCCCACCACCATCTCTGCCCACCACCTCCCAGCCCCAGCCCCAATCCCAGCCCAGCCCAACCCAGCTCCCTCCACCATCAATCTTGCTCATCCCTTTCTCTTTCTATCTATTATCATCTTCTCTTCCTTTCCTTTCTCTCTTCAGCCATTTCACATCTCTCCATCGCTTCTCTCTCTCTCTCCCACGCCTCTCCTCTCGTCTTATGCTCCCTCTCCTCTCTCTCTCTCTCTCTCTCTCTCTCTCTCTCTCTCTCTCTCTCTCTCTCTCTCTCTCTCTCTTATTGCTCACTCTCTCTTTCCTCCCTCCTCCTTGTCTCCGTGACCCTTAACCCTATTTCCTCGTCTATTTCATTAGTGACTTATCACTGTCTCTCTCTTCCTAAATCATTTTTTCTAATCCTTCTTATCATTCATTTCTCAACACAATACACTTAACTCATGTTTTGTGTGCAGATCCTTCGAGTCTATAAACTTAACACTACCTTATTTATCCGCACAATACAGAAAATTTCAATTCTTTATTCCTTTGTATGACATGTTGAGCACAAACATTGTTGAAACTGTCAATCTATCTTATTGCAAAACCCCAACATGCATTGCTCTCATCCTCCCTCTCTCTTTTCATATGTAAAATAAGATCATAACATAATCATAAACAATAGTTAAACCCAATCACTTGAATATTTGTAAACAAATATATTCATTATACTACAATGACATCTTCATCAAGAAACTATCCACAACATCCTCTTTGGGATCAATACAAACAATGTTCATGCCTAATTTGTGTGCTACCATAGCACAATCTCCACATCCTGCATAAAGCTCTACTATCACTTTCCCTTCTTTTGCATAATGTTTCAATAGGCTATCCCAAAAGCCATATCCATGTTGGCATCCACCTGCAAAGAAAACATTTCTCTAAATTCTACATAATATGCAACACCCATAATGTGGAGAACTTATATGTTTATACCATACCTCACCTTGCTATCCCATCTGGGTGTCTTCCGCAATGCATCATGGTGCAAGGGTCAATGATATAATCAGGAGAGAAAGGTTGTGCATGGTTTATTCTAACTATGCTCATGAAGGTAGCAATAAGACGATGAGGGTATATATCTGCACGTGTATGAGATGATTTATTTTAACAGACAGGGATATTCAATGGCAACCTTTTACGAGAATCATAAGCACATCTATGGTTAGTGTTTCTTACCTCTTGTCTAAATGCCTTTCCAATCTGTGTTGTACACTGCACATTCACCAGGGTGTCTAATACGAAGCTGCATTGCTTGGCATGCGCTATCATGGTTGTCACTTAATACATAATACCATTGACAATAAGAGAGGAGCCATTATCGTCTAGGATGGTCTCACAAATCTTAAGCAATAAAGGCTCATCTCCGTCTACATGGCAGACATAAAATGTGAGAATTTATACCCAACGTATACACAATAACACCTACGGTCTTAACGATGAAAATTTTCTCTTGATCACTCACATGTATAGAGATTCCATGGTGGGCAAATGTTATCGGGTAGCTATAAACGGAACCTCCTGTGGGGCAACCTCACTACAATACAATCGCACCCTATGCTTGTATTGACACCGCTTGTATTAAAGGTTTGGTTTGCCTCTTCGACGATTTATAACATATCAAAAAGACATACTACCTCCTCTAGACACTCCTAGTTATGAACTGCACGGCCTATCTTGAAAGGATCCCCAACAAATGTTCTCACCTTTGGAAAATCATGCCTTGCTACACCATGTTTTGAGAAGAGTTACACATAAATTGTCATTACATGATATAAAAGACACACATTTACAGTCCTTACATGTGTTCAAAATTGATTGGTACACCTGTCCAACACTAAGGCTTCTATAATAGTAGAGGAACTAGCACTTTGATGTTGCAACACACTCGGAACACCGAGTACTATTGTAGAGGACGTACGATGAGACACTCCTACAAAGCATACATTTTGTAAGTGCATGCACTGCACATATACATTACATTGTCATTACTATTTAGTAAAATAATACCTAGCAAATTCATTTGGATTGGTGTCAGAACACCTAGGCTAGGTGGATTATTATATCGCAATGGTGCATTTGGTGTTTCACCTCTTGCCAAGCTTATTTGGACTTTTTCATTTGCGTTAATATTCTAGCTATGTAATGGTGCATTTGGTGTTTCACCTCTTGCCAAGCTTATTTGGATCCATACTTTTTCATTTGCGTTAATATTCTAGCTATGTAATAATCAAACCCCTCACCTGTGTTGCTAAGCATCTTTGGACCCTAACTAAATCATGTACATTAGTATCCAAACTATTAATAATAAAACTAATCAATCATGAGTAAAAGAGTGTTCTGCCTGTGTGTTGTTGCATGACCCACTTAGTCAACTTTTGGGGTTACCTTGATCCTTCGAGTGTTATCCTCGCGGAGTCTCTTTCATCATACTCTGATGCAGAGACGTCATAGCTATCTTCTTCCCTTTGTGCCTTTGCTTCTTCCTCTTCCATCATGGAATCCTTCTTTGGCACTTTTGCCACTTCATCATCATCATCCTCTTCATCTTCAGCCCCTTGATCTTCCATAAGCCCTTTGCCCTTGTCTTAAAGATGTGATTGGTCACGTCGAATTCGAGTCTTCACAATATAAATCATGATTTGAAAAGATAATATACAATATTAAAAATGAACTGAAATATCTAATTATATAGTACATACCATCTTAGATTGCTTTGATTTACAAGCCCAAGTGTACATCTCCTTCTAGCTCTTGGGAAATTATCCATTTGTTGGAAAGTCAAGAAATAATGGTCATCTCTCGTATATCCCTACATCCCAAAGTTCTCGAAGTTGCTGCTATTTGTGTATACATTGTACTCTCATGTTATGGATCGCGCTACTCATTTATGATGGTAGGCACAACTGGAATATATTTCTCGGCATGGCACTTACTAATCCATCTACATATGATTGTTTTCGTTCAGATTATGAGTAAGTAGTAAATGGTCTTTCTAGAATGTTACGTACCTAAACACAACATGCTTAGTAGCTTTGATGATAGCATGGTTTAAAGCTTCCACACCTTGTTTTTTCAAGAATCCCACCATTTTCTCAAACAGCTTCCCAAAATACATTCTCTTGAGATCGGCGAGGTTCTCCTAAAATGTATCTGGAAAATGTATTTTGTACTTATCTATTATTTTTGGAAGGACTGCCGCCACACCTCGTGCTCCAATCTCGTGCCATATGACTTCTCTTCTTAGCCAATCTCTCAATAAACTTGCATTTTTTGCATTGGCATTGAAATTATTATTAATACAAAATATGGTGCTTTGTATATATTAAGAAAATAGGGGAAGTAATTATTACATACTCTTTGGAATTTGTAAGTGCTTGAGCCTTTACAAATCTCCATCAATCCAAATATCTAAAATCATTGCTTTTTGGTCATTTGGCAATGAGCTAGATGCTAAGCTATACAGCCTATCCTCCATCATTAAACAATCTGGTTTCTTATCCCAATTTACTTGTAGTAGTTGCTTGTAACACACAACACCAAAATTGAACCACAACATTAAAACCATAATATGTCATTGCCTACCAAAAAGACAAAGAGGGAAGAGTGTAGGCTTTGTTACTCAAAGAAACCTTCTCCTTGTGTAGGGTTTGCAATCACGACTAGCCATCTAGTAGCATGCCTCCACTTTCTCTCATCTTTATAAAATGTAGTTCTCCATTTGTCTTCGAACTCATTTGCAGTCAAGGTATCTACTAGGGGGTCAATCTCTCGGGTGGCTATGAGGTACTCATCCTATTATTCACAGGTTATTACATTAGTTTAACAATATATAAATGCTAATCATATATCGCAAATGTTAGAAGATAGAAGATTGTACTTGGAATACTATTTGGGATAGTTATGCAAGCTCACAATTGTACTAGGATGGGAAACCTTTTTTTTAATTTACATTGAGGCATGCTTCTCCATCCATGACTTGTTCATCGCTCTTGTGTGCTTCATAATTGTTTCTTTATTTGCTAATCCAAGTGTCCTATAATGAGGCACACTTTGTCCACAAGAGACAACAAAACATATCCCACTTCATTCATCCTATGGGGGCAATCAAATTATGAGTTATGAAGAAAGATAAAACATACTACACTTGGACCATCCTAAGTTAAAGAGATTTAAGACATATATTCTCACAATGTGTATGTCCCCTTACTTGTTTAAGCGAGCTATGACTATGAGGACCTCCCCCTCGCTATCCTCATTGAATCTAATAAGGATAGCATCAACACATGGATGTCTTAATACAACATTCTTGAATATTATAGTCAGTGCGAACCTAATTAGTTCATTATTATTTTAAAAAACTTAACACTGTATTCAAAAATTTAGCAATTTAAGATGAGCCATTGGGTTAGATGCGAACCATAACGTGTTTATACATCAACCCACTCTAAAAAAGGAGGACCTGATGAGAATGGTTAGCATTAGGAGAACAATTTGAAAAGAAACTTGTATTGTTGATGACATTGTACTATTATTTTAAAAATGTCCTTCATTTTGTGATAATAAAATGTCCTTTATGTCATGGTTCTATCAACTTTCTATAAAGGTATATTTACTTTTCATTTTTTTAATGTCTTAGTAAGAAAATAAATATGGTTGTATATCAATGGTTGGAATATCTTCATTTATTATTTTAAGATCTTCTCGATGTTGATGTCTACATTAATTTTCTTAAATATAGCACTAACTCATGCAATTATTTTTCCTACACAAAGCACTTATTCTTTTTTTTATTTTTCTAAATTTAAGAAATATCCATGCAAAATCCCTTTTTGCTTTTAGCATGATGTATCTATATATATGACCCCCTGTCTCTTTCTCTAGCCCTCACTCCCATATCTCATTGCCTCCCTCTCTCTCTTATTGTATTTCTCTCCCTCCCTATTCATCCTTCTTCACTTCACTCTCCCTCACCATCATTCTCTACCTTACCAACCCTCACCTTCTCCCTCATCCTCTATCTTTGTGGATCTCATTATGTCTTCTTCAAATGGTCCCAACTATACTCTCAAGGATACCCTTGATGTTGTTTGTAAAGATTTGTGCATGAAGTCAGGTGATGTGAAAGAATATCTAAAAATCATGACAGAGGTTCATAATCTTTGGAGCAAGATCCTAGATGAGCCCATTAATTCCTAAGATCTATATATCTAGAATATGAAGATTGGAAGCACCATCGGCACTTAGCAAAGTTACAGGTACTTTGTTGAAGAAAAGGAGGAGTCCCTATGAGAGGAGTTAAAGAATAGAGTAGCCCATAAAAGCATATAGGTGTAGGAACCCTTATGTAGTTATGTTAGGTTGTCTTTTGTAAATAGTATATAAAGTTGTAGCCCTTATAAGTACTTAGTTGTAGGAACTCTTATGTAGTTACATAAGGTTGTCATGTTGTCTTTAGTAAACAATATGCAAGGATGATGTAACAACCCTTTGAGAATAAAGTTTTCTTTTAATTGTAATTTGCCTTGTCATTTTTATTAATCACCTTGTCAAATTTTAAGTTGTTTGTTGTTTTTAGGAAACAATATGTGACCCCGATGTAATTTCTTTTGGGGAATAAAATTATATTTTGGATGCAGTATTATCCTTTTCAATTTTGTATTGTTTATTGTTTCTATTATGACATGAAGCAATGACATTAAGTCACATGCAAAGGCATCCAGTGATATGCACATGCACATATAGACGTGAAATACTCCTAAAGTACATGTAATGAATGGTATTCACATTAGGAGTACCTATGTATATGAAGCACACAAATACTTATCTCTAAAATGGGATGTAAAAAATATATATATATATATGCATACTCGCTCTTCCCCAAAAAAGTACGAAAAGATTCCTTTATTATTGGGGTGTAGGATATTTTGGAAAGATGCCTTTATTATTGACATTGAAATAAAAGAAAGGTGTTTTTTTTTTGTGCAAAAGTAGAGTACACCTCTCCCACTACGATAAATATAGAGATAACCTCCATAGAACTTTGTTAACCACCATTTAGCTAAGCCTTCTTAGTAGAGTACACCACCCACAACCCTCCTTCATATTGTTTGTGATGGCCTCACCAAATATTTGGCATTGAAGTTGTTTCTACGTGTATCGCTAGGGAGGCCACCAATGTGGAGGTCAACTTTCAAGCAAAAGACCGTAGATGGTGCAAAAGCATGGAAAGGTCTCACATCCTTACTTCGTGGTAGTGATGATGATATTTTTTTTAAGTGAAGACCAAAGTGGTGGGCTTAATTGCCATATGGCAAGCCCATGGTTTTATTGATGATACATCTGAGCGTCTCTTGCTTGAGGAAGTGCGGAAGGGAACGAACACCATTTGCTTACTCTGTGCCTTCACCCCAGAGGACAAACGACACCCATAGAAGTAAAGATGATGGTGTATAATAGTTATGATAAAAGAGTTGTCTTTGGAAGTTGTATGTGAATGAACTTGGTTTTATTTCCACTTGGAAGCAGTAACCTTGATCTTGAGGATGTAATATTGTCATTTTCTCTCTCTCTCTCTCTCTCTCTCTCTCTCTCTCTCTCTCTCTCCTCACCCTCTCCCTCTAAATTATGTCATGACTCTCCCTTCCTCTCTCTCCCACTCTCTTCGTCCCTCTCTCTCCCACTCTCTTCGTCCCTCTCTCTCTTGATGGAGGGGGAAAGAACTCTCTCGATTCCAAAAAAGCGGGTGGGATACGGGGAGAGAGAGAGAGAGAGAGAGAGAGAGAGAGAGAGAGAGAGGGAAGAGGGTGAGAGAGAGAAAAGGAAAAGGTTGGGAGAGGGGGAGAGGGGGAGAGAGAGAGAGGAAGGGAGGGTGGGAAAGGGAGAAAGAGTGAGAGAGAGGGAAGGAGAGATGATGCATAGGAAGGGTGAGGGAGAGGGAAGGAGAGATTATGCATAGGAAGAGTGAGGGAGAGGGCAAGGAAGGAGAGAGGGAAGAGGGTGGAAAAAGGGGAGAAAGAGGGAGAGGGAGAAAGAAAGGATAAGGTTGGAAGAAGGAGAGAGAGAGAGAGAGAGAGAGGGTGTTTAATATTTTGTGCACATGTGATAACCCGAAATAAAGGACGAGGTTGGGAGAAGGAGAGAGGGAAGAGAGTGGGAGAGGGAGAAGGAGAGTGAGAGGGAGAGAGAAAGGGACAAGGGTGGGAGAGAGAGAGATAGAGGGAAGGAGAGAGCTTAAGAGAGAGGGTGGATAAGGGATAAAGAGTGAGAGGGGAAAGACGATGGGTGAGGGAGAGATAAAGGGAAAAGGAGAGGAGAGATTATGCATAGGGAGAGAGAGAGAGAGAGAGAGAGAGAGAGAGAGAGAGAGAGAGAGAGATTATGCATAGGGAGGGTGAGAGAGGGAGGGAGAGGGCAAGGAAGGAGAGAGGGTGGGAGAAGGAGAGAGAGAGGAAGAGAGAAAGGGAAGAGGTTTGAAGAGAGAGATAAAGGGAAGGAGACAGAGCTAGAGGGAGGAACACCGAGTCATAAAAAATTAGCAGGAGTCGTGAGTTGTAATTTGCAAGGGCTCATCCAAAATTTCACAACTTAAAAAATGGTAACTTTTTCACACATGTAAATCCATTTATAACAAAGAGTTGCAATTTTGTTTTAAAAAAGGCTATTTTTTAAAAGTAAAATTTCATATCATTACTTGATGGTTTATCTGTCTCGACAAACAAGCTATTTTTCTAACAAAAAAACAACATATACACCACCTACAAAGCTATGTTTCCAAAACTTAGCAAAACAAATTAGCCTTTTTCAGCCTCAATCAAATTTGAGACTCTAGAAAAACAACTTTCATAGTTTTGATGCTTCTATAGCTAGGCATTCAATGAATATGCCAAAAAACAACTTTCATAGTTTTGATGCTTCTATAGCTAGGCATTCAACAAATTAGCCTTTTTCAACAGCCTCAATCAAATTTGAGACTCTAGAAAAACAACTTTCATAGTTTTGATGCTTCTATAGCTAGGCATTCAATGAATATGCCAAAAAACTTTAAGAGATATCAAGGTACTAGGCCTACATGCATGCAATCTCCCAAGCAGCTTATTGAATTTACAACCCATGAATAAAACTACATCACATGCCAATTAAAGTTCAAAACATGCCAAACTTCAACAAACAATTGCTGCAAACAATTTGAACTACAAATTGAAACAAGTATCTTCACAACCAAACAAAATGATAAGTTTTTTGAAACCAAAAGCATGTGTCAACATGATCTTAAAAAGTCATGACAACTATGCTCGAATGGGAAGTTTGTCTTCCTCCTCATTCCTTGCCTCCTCTCCCATTGAAGTGATTGTTGCAAGAGTAGTGTTAGTAACTTTTTCCTCAACCTTTAGGCCATTTGGCTCATAATCCACAAGGTCAACTATCTCCCCACCCTTCTCACTACCAATCGAAGGCTATGGCTCTCCAGATGCATCAAGAAAACAAGGATCAGATACCATGCTCTTCATTCCCACCTCTCAATAAATTTTACCTGGAGTGGATCACATTCCATTGAAATCACATTTCTACCTCTTTTCAATGCACTAATAGTCGTGGTACCAGTCCCTGCAAAGAGATCCATCAACCACATTTCTACATTCCATTGCAACCACATTTCTACCTCTTTTCAATACACTGACAGTTGTGGTACTAGTCCCCGCAAACAAATCCATCAACCGCTCTCCTTTCCTAGAAAGTGAATCAATTAAATCCATTATCAAAGATGAGACTTTTGATATGTTGGAATTAGGGTTGCAGGAATGCACACACAACTTCAAGAAGATGAGGAAGCTTGAGCACAACACAGTAGTGTATTATGAGTGCCAAAAATGAAAGATCACAAGCCCTAGAAGATAATGGGCGCATATACAATGCACGGGGGAAAAAACCTCCTAGTGAGGGAAAAAGTGCCCCGGCGGTCCTAAGTGTGTTCACACACATCACTACTATAATATGGTAACAAATCCCCCCTGGAGTGATGCGGTGAACAAGAGCTAGCACTCATGTATAGGGAAGTGTCTAGCTATGTGGACGAATCCACAAAAGGGAGTAAGCCCAAAGCTTTGCGAAAAGCTTCGAACTTCTCACGAGGCAGAGCCTTTGTGAAAAGGTCTGCAAGGTTATCCTGTGTTGGCACATAAGCCAAACTGATCTCTCGTGCAGAGAGTCTCTCCCTGACATAATGGTAGTGCACCTCAATGTGCTTCGTACGAGCATGGAACACTGGGTTCCGCGCAACTGCCAATGCGCTCTGACTGTCAGTGAAGATGGTGGTGGCAGATGGCTGCCCAACACCCAAATCAGCCATAAGGCGTCTGAGCCACACACACTCAACCGTAGCTGTGAAAGCTGCCCTGTACTCAGCTTCACAACTAGAAGTGGCCACAGTAGGCTGCTTCTTGCTCAACCATGATATGCATGAGCTTCCAAGCATGAAGCAAAAACCACTCGTGGACACGCGTGTGTCATAACAACCAGCCCAGTCAGAATCTGAAAAAACATGTAAATCTGGCGGCAATGATCCCCCCTTGGGATAAAACAACCCAAGATGCCGAGTACCACTCAAATAGCGAAAGATACGCTTCACTGCCTGCCAATGCTTAATGCCTGGGCTATGCATAAATCTGCTCACCTGTGAGACTGCAAACTGAATGTCTGGCCTCGTAATGCATACATAAATGAGGCAACCAACAGCTGTCTGATAGAGTGTGACATCAAAGTGATCTCCAGCATCATGAAGACTCAACTTCAAACCTGTCTCCATTGGAGTAGCAATAGGCTTGCAGTCTTCAAGGCCAAATCTCCGCAACAATGTTTCAATATACTTTGTCTGACACAAAGCAATACCTCCATCACACTGCTTAAATTGTATCCCCAAATAATGATGCAAATGCCCCAAATCTGACATCTCAAAAGAGGCATTCAAATCAGCCTTAAAATCAGCAATATGACTCTCATTTGGTCCTGTGAGCAGCATGTCATCGACATAGAGAGCAATGATTAGATGTACACCATCCACACGTTTAACATACAAAGTGCTTTCTGTTGGACTATTCTGAAACCCATGTGCAGTCAAATATGCATGTATTTTTTCATACCAAGCTCGTGGAGCTTGCTTTAAACCATATAAAGCCTTTTTTAACCTGCACACTTTGTTTTCCTGCCCTCTTTGAACAAAACCACGAGGCTGCGATACATACACCTCCTCATGCAAATCTCCATTTAAGAACGCAGTCTTTATGTCCAGCTGATGTACATTCCAACCATTATGAGCTGCTAATGCACAGATGCTACGAACAGTGGTCATACGACATGTGGGAGCAAAAGTCTCATCAAAATCAATGCCCTTCTCTTGAGCATAACCTTTTGCAACAAGCCTAGCCTTATGGCGATCCACTGTGCCATCAGGCTTACGCTTCAATTTGTATACCCACTTAGTGCCAATGGCCTTCTTGCCAGGGGGCAAGTCACATAAAGACCATGTACTATTCTTCATAATAGCATCGTATTCTGCTTGCATAGCAGCCATCCAATTTTCTGAACTTTGTGCCTCATCAAATGAAACAGGCTCACTTTCATCGCACATACTAGAAACAGCCAATGCATAACAATCTGACGCATAAGAGGCACCATGAGAGCCAGAACGAGTGCGACTAGACAAAGGGGCATCCAACTTGCTGTCACGCAAAGTCTGCACCAGCCATCTAGGCATATTCCTAGAGCCCTCAATCTCTTGTCTCTCATCCTCAAGTGCATCATGCACATCTGCATCAGATATAGGCTGATCTGTGCTATCATTTAAAACCTGCATAGGCTGAAAAACTGCCTCATGAGGTATTGCACTTGACTGTGCACCACTGAAAAGAGGCAACAATGTATCATAGACATCACGTGAGCTGATATCTGTCTCCTTAGTACATGAAACCAAGGGCTGAACTGCATCTTCCACAAATACAACATCACGGCTAACCAAAATGCGCTTTGTCTGTGGATGATACAAACGATAGCCTTTGCTCTCAGCACTATATCCAACAAAAATACATTTGACAGCTTTGTCATCCAATTTTCTGCGATGTTGCACAGGCACTAATGCATATGCCAGGCAACCAAAAACACGTAAATGGCCAACAGATGGCTTGCGGCTATGCCAAGCCTCATATGGAGTGACAACCTGTAATGCTTTGGTGGGACACCTGTTTAGTACATAAGTGGCACACATGACAGCCTCAAGCCAAAAACCATGTGGTAGACTTTGACTCTTAACCATACATCTTGCCATTTCCATGAGAGACCTGTTTTTTCTCTCAGCCACACCATTTTGCTGTGGTGTATACGGCACTGTACATTGGTGTTTTATCCCACGCTCAGCCAGAAATGCATTAAATTCTGAAGACATATACTCCCCCCCTCGATCTGAACGGAGGGTGCCCATCTTACTTTCTGACACATTTTCAGCCATAACCAAAAACTGTTTGAAGCACAAAAACACTTCGGACTTTGCCTTCAAAGGATATACCCATGCATGCCTGGTAAAATCATCAATGAAAGTCACGAAGTAAAGGTAGTTTCCAAATGATGGAGTTTGCATGGGACCACAAACATCACTGTGAACAAGCTGCAATCTGCGTTCAGCTCTCACTGATCCATCTTTGGGAAAGGAAGCACGCTGCATTTTACCCAATATGCAGCCCTCACAAACATGCTTGACAGGTGCCTCAAGCTTAGGCAAAGAAGACACCATTTCAGATTTCTGCAGGCGCAGCAAACTTGCAAAATTCAGATGACCAAAACGTGCAGGCCACAGTTTTGCATTTGAAATAGCCTGCGTATCCATAATAGCACATGCTGAATCCTCTACACATTTGCCATCCATATTGAGCTTATACAGCCCTCGACATAGTGAACCAGATGCTACAATGATGTCACCACAAGAGAGATCATGAACAGTACATCTGTCATCCACAAATTTTACAACCAAACCTGTTTTGGCAAATGCGGAGACTGACAGCAGATTCTTTTTGATCCCTGGCACATACAATGCATCAAAAAGTGTAAAGGTGTTGCAATTTGCAACATTCAGCACAATCTGTCCAACTCCTTTAACGGGATAAGAGGAGTTATTGGCACAAGTGACAGTATTCCCTGTGGAAGCAGACTCAAGGAAAGTGAATAAACTGCGCTGCGAGGTGATATGCTTAGTGGCACCACTGTCAAAGTACCATACATCTGAATTTACTGCAGACATACATGTGTCATGCAAAGATGGGTCATAACTGCACTGCGCATTGAATGCCCATTCTGTATCTTGAACAACATTAGCAGATTCATTGTTAGAAGGAGAGGCATCTGCAACAGCCATACCAGCCTCTTTCTTCTTAGCCTCTTTCGCAGCCAGCTTAGGACACGCTTTGATGACATGATCATTTCCCTTACAGTACTTGCAAAATGTCTTCTGTTTGTCACCCTTCTTCTCATCTTTGTCTTCCTTCTTTGGTTGCGCAGTATTTGCAGATTTCTGCTTACTAGAAGAAAAGCCAGCTTTACCTTTCCCGCTTCTCTGACTAGCAACGAAAGCTTGATCTGCGACACGCATAATATTCCTGTTTTGCCTTGACTGGTCTTCTTGCAGCAAAACAGAAACTAACTCCTCAAATGATAAGGCATTGGGATTGCCTTTCATCATCAAGCGAAGAGTGGAAGCAAAACCCTGATAAGAATCTGGTAGACCATTCAAAACAGTCTGCACAAGTGAACTGTTTGACAGGATTTCATCTGCAGAAATGAGTTGCTCTTTGAAATCCTTGATCTTTGTCAAAAAGCTATCCATAGAATCACCTTCGTTCATATGCTCACTCTCCAACTGTTTTCGGAGGTAAGCAACACGAGCCTCATTTCTTGCCTGATACAATGTGGCAAGTACATCCCAAGCATCCTTAGAAGTCCTGCAGGAGCGAATATGTGGGATAATGGTACGTTTGACAGACAGCGCAATCAAGGCATGAGCCTGCGCATCTCTACCATCCCAACGAATCTGCTCTGCTGAAAGTGGGGGTTCTCGAACAGCTGCTACAGCACTTGTGCCTGCACCATCATCAACAGTACCTGTTTCTGATGTGTTTGCAGCATTCCCAGCCACAATAGGACGTGCATCAATACCCTGCACAATGTTCCATAACCCCTTTGCTACCAATACATGTCGCATCATATATGCCCACAATGGATAGTTGGTGCCATCCAACTTATCCTCAGCAGCCAACATGCGGAATACATCATTGTTGTCAGCCATGGCCAATGACTGTACTACTAGATGTAAATGCTGTCTGTAAGAGGTAAACCTGTATAAAATCGACCTGTGCTATGTAGCACAGCCCAAAACAGACGAATGGGCACCTGTCCTGCAGATTTTAATCTTGACAGAAAATCTGCACAGTAGGACGATTTTGCCTGCGCAGTACTTGGAATGCAAAAACGGAGGGCGAAATGACTTCAGATCAAAATTCTGAAACGAACAGGCCCTACGGGCTCTCCCACGGCATATATTAACCTGCAGACGCTCGTGAAACCTCGTCGCAATCGGAGGAGATGAAGCGGCAGGTGCCGGTGATGCTGCCCGGGAGGAGGAAGCCTGCTCTGATACCAATTGTTGGAATTAGGGTTGCAGGAATGCACACACAACTTCAAGAAGATGAGGAAGCTTGAGCACAACACAGTAGTGTATTATGAGTGCCAAAAATGAAAGATCACAAGCCCTAGAAGATAATGGGCGTATATACAATGCACGGGGGAAAAAACCTCCTAGTGAGGGAAAAAGTGCCCCGGCGGTCCTAAGTGTGTTCACACACATCACTACTATAATATGGTAACATGATATGAATTTATGACTCCTTATAGACCCACACTGGTGTGCTTGAACTTTTTACAAACTCCTGGTTGTTCAAAAACATTTGTATGATTTGGTTTCATAGCAAAATTCTATGATTCTCTACTTTGCATGCCGAAAGATGAATAAAAACCAATGTAGCAAACTCACAAGCCCAAGAAACAAAATCAAGTTTATAACCATGGATGTTTGGCTTTTTCCTATAAAATCAAGTTAACATCTAAGAAAAGAGCAACACATAATACCACCTTAATGCTAGTATCAAAATTTTTAAAAGTTTTACTCACCATGTCATCATTTGACATGTCATGTTTGAGTCGGTGAAGGCTTTTTGTGCTGCAGTAATTTGATCATGGGCATGAAAAAATACTAGTGCCCAAGAGTCACAAGTAGTGACCTTACTAAAAGCCTCTATGACTTTTTTTTTATAGCAAGGTCACAAGTAGTGACCTTGCTAAAAGCCTCTATGACTTTTTTGTAGGCAAATACTCCGTACTTCACATCATCACATTGTGTCAGGACTATGGTCCTACGGAAGTCGAACCCTAGCATAAGTTAATAGCTTTCGGAGTCTCGAGAGTATTATTAGTGCTAGCGGGGTTCAGGGGTTAATGGGCGTTAGGGCTTGGTCGATGTGTATACACATCTATGTTAGCACGGCTCTTAAGTAAGATGGGGAAGTCGAACCCTAGCATAAGTTAATAGCTTTCGGAGTCTCGAGAGTATTATTAGTGCTAGCGGGGTTCAGGGGTTAATGGGCGTTAGGGCTTGGTCGATGTGTGTACACATCTAAGTTAGCACGGCTCTTAAGTAAGATGGGCGGCCGGGCTAGGAGGTGTGGACACAGGCCAGGGTTTTGGTATAAAACCCAACGAGAAACCCTAACTCGTCATTATATGGTTGGGAGGTGAACCGACTTCCACCCTCTCTTCTTCTCCACGCTAGGCTATGGCGGCTTGAGGAAGACGCAGCCGTAGAGGAGGCATCACACATTGACTGAGTTTGGAGCACAAAAACCATAAGAAGCATCTGCAATGGCCAAAGTGTAAGAACGTGTTGTGACAAAAGTGTTCATGTTTTCAACTCTGCCTTTGTGAACACACTAATGAGTTGGAGACTCCTCTACATTAACAAGAATGAAAAGTGTGAGACCAAGAGTGATTTCAATGCTTTGGGGCTGTTGTCTCCTCCTCCTCTCTAGACAACAATAAGAAAGAAATTGCTCAAAATCAAGAGGGATTTGCTTGATGGCAACCCATGGATCTTTTTTGTGAGAGGTGAAAGAAAAAGGTTTGTTAAACAAAGCTAAAAGCAAGATGAACAACTCGCTGTGTTACCAAATAACAGCATGTACTTTTCCAACACTTGGGGTTTGCTTGAGTCTGGATGGTAGAGCACTACCTCATCCTTCCCAATTAGAGCAATTCAACTTTTCAATCATTATTCTCTACATGTGAAGCATGGGTTTTTGCTTAATACACAACCAAAGAAATTAGAGCTAATGAAACAAGTAAAACTTTAAAAAATAAAAGAGTCAATTTAACAAATAAACCTTTCAAATTCTTCTCCCATTTGCTCTAGAGAGATGCTTCCACCCTTCAAACATGAGAGAACTGCACTGATCAATGATTTCTCACGAACTCCTTGTAAATGTCTCCACATTGTTATCTTCATTTCTTCGGAAATGGGCTTTGGTGCTTCATCACTTGAGGCACCTTTGCCTTTGGAAGCTACAGACTTGCTGAACTTTTGACCTTTTAACTTTCCCTGCTTATGTAGCTTAAAAATATATTCTTGTAGATCCAAAATTTCTCCATTATGAAAGGCAAGTTGCTGAATTTTTGGCCCTTTAACTTTTCCTGTTCATGTACCTTAAAATTATCTTCTTGTAGATCCCAAATTTCTCCATCACGAAAGATAAGTTGAACATAGTTATCATATTGTTTCACATTGGGCTTTTGACTTGCTCTATGACCACCTTTCTTTTTTGATTCAAGACCACACTTTTCACAAAGTCTAGCTCAAAACTTGTCATCAATTTTCTCACCACGCTAAGGAATCAACCCACTCATTATGAAAGAACCTTATCTTTTGAATGAAAGTCATTTCTATTCAAAAGTCTAAGTCAATATTATGGTCAAGAGTAAGTACATTTGCCTCCTCATTTGTTAAACCAGCATACACCACCCAACACATTGCCATTTTGTAACTGTCAACATGCTCATATTCGATAGCAAACTTTTGCTTGGCAAGCAAAGAATGAGTGTCTCCAAGAACCCAATATCTACAAGAATCAGCATTGGCCTTCACCTAAAAAAATGGACATTTAGAAAATGAACATAATGTTCAACAACAGCGCGAACCTCTAAGGGTCTTCTTCCTGTTTGGGGATCCACTCGTGGATGTTCAATCACACTTATGGGCAAAAATATAGGCAAAGGATCCACCATGCTATTTTTGTTGACCCTCTCTCTTAAAACATTGAAAGATCTTGAATCTCTTGTGTCGGGTAAGGGGGCACCAGGATCAGATGGAAAAATCTCTGATTCAAGAAGAAACTTAGAGTCCTTTGATTTACTTGACTTTGTGCTTCATTTCTTACCTGTGATAAGGGTTTGCATCAATGGAGAGGGGAGGCTTTCTTTCTCAATCTCCTTATCACTTGAAGAAATTGATTCTTCTTCTTCCTCTCTTTCCTCTTCGATGTGGTCACTTGAAGTTCTTATCTAAGACAAAAAGACCCTCTAGCACCTCACTATAGGCTTTGCCAAATGTCTTACCAAGCCTCGAGTTTGCATTGCATCAATCATCACGTTTTTTTTGCTCATAGGATTTATTTCATCCATCTCAAATTCCGTCAATAAAACAAGAATGGCAAAGCGAGTGGAGTCATCATGCTCAATAAGAAAATATATCCTATTTTTACCTTTTTTCTCTGGCACTTTCTCGATGCGTCTAGCAAAAGAGTACTTGTTAGAATCACTTGAAGGTCCTTTGTGTTTTGTAACAATAGAAAAAGGGGTTTTTGAATCAATTAATTGCCTACGATCCCCATGATGCCCAAAGCCGAGTGTCCAAGCATGCTCGTACTTACTTTTGGCAGGAACTTTATGTCTTTTGCTTGAGAGCTTTGAAAGGGTATCTGCCTCTCTCACAGGTGCAAGGTCTTGACTTTTTCCCTTTCTAACCTTTTGGCAATGCTCTTTGGTATGCTGAGTCACTGGCTCGCGAGAGAATTGTTTAGTAGGTAGAAGCTCTTGACGAGAAGAATGAGATGAACTTTCAAAAAGCCTCATCACTTCAAAACTCGGACTCCGTGGTGTGGGAACCAACTGAGAAGACATCAATGCACCTCAGTGTCCCCTCCTTGAGCTTAAATCAGGTTGTGGTTGCACAAAAGCTTGCCTTGAAGTTTTAGACTTCTTGCTTGTATGAAAAACTTAAGATTGACCTGCAAAAAAAAGAAGAAGAAACAACTATGGCTTAAAGTTAATCATGGATTCTAGAATCCACCAGAGAGGATAAGAGAAGTGATTGGCAAAACTAGAATCCAAAAATAAGAAAAAAGCCATAACCTACAAAAAAAGAGTTAATCATGGCTACAAGTTAATCATGGATTCTAGAATCCACTAGAGAGGAAAAAATAAGTGACAGACAAAACTAGAATAAAAAAATAGTAGAAAGAGGAGAGGTATTCTAGAATCTTGCAAAGGCGGGTGGTTGATAGTGCACGTAGGTTAGTGTAGGCAACCGGGTTTGGTAGCACAAAAATTCGAGGTCGATTGCAAGGGAGCTGTGGCAATGTATGTGTAGCAACTGATGGTGTGGATGAAATTTTTCTTTTCATCCCTCAAGCCCCATCTGCTGAGAACATCATTCATCTCGAAAGCTTCAAAGATTCAACAAAAAAGCTTCGACATGGGCAGCCAAACTTCAACAGAACTGTGTGTGATCATGTGCAGCTGCGTGTGATCTTGGGCATCAAACCTTCAAAGCATCAAACCCTCTGGAAAACTCTAGCATGTCCCCCAGCGAACAAAAAACACACATGCAAGCCACCTCTCTCTACTGTACTACTCTCCCTTAGTGGAAGGTGACGGTTCTTCAGTCCCCCACAATGGCCACCACCACTTCTCTCTACCTAAAAAATCCAGTCAACTCCGCTTCCCTTCCGCCCATATGCTAGCTACTAACCGGCCGCCTCATGTCCTCTCCCCTCTTCGCATGTGTAGATGAGAGAGAGAGAGAGAGAGAGAAGAGGAGAAGATCATCTCCCCCCGTCGCATGTGTGGCCATCATCGCCGGTTGGGTGTGAGACCAGCACCACCGAGAGAACATTGGCGTCCAAAACAGCCGGACATGTGGGTTAGGTGTGCGGCCATCACTACCGAGAGAAGAGGATAAGCGGACATCGCTGAGAGAACTAGAGGCGTGGGTTGGTGTGTGGCCAACACCGCCGAGAAATTGCTGGAATCCGGAACAACCGGAGGTGGGTGGTTGCACCGCTGAGAGAAGAGGATAAGTCATTGCATTGGTGGCCAATACAATCGCAGGCATCAACAAGACAAAACAACCATGCTTTGGTGGCCAATATCGCCGAGAGAAGAGGAGAAGGTGCTGCTCCAAATGTAGCCAGCGCATATACAAAACAAAAACATCAACCATGCTAATTGCAAATCAACCATGCAAATTGCAAATCAATGGCTCATCGTAGGTCGGCGCATGCGCACAGCTGTGGGACTCAACACAAAACCTTCAAAGCTTCAACATGGGCAAAAAAAGCTTCAGAGCAGAGTTGTGTATTATCTCAGGGGTTTCACACAAAAAGCATCCACAGAAAAGCTTCAAAGCTTCAAAACAAGGGTGATGTGGTATAAGCTTCATGCCGCTTCCTCCACGCGCTTGATAGCTTTCTCCAAGTCAGTTGGCACCCCCATGGAGGTTAATACAAAGTTATCTAAAAAAGATACTTCTCCACTTTTGGATATGAAGGAGTATGGAAAGTTAGATTTTCATGTGCAATACATGTCTAGATATCAGCTTTATAGTTGGTGTATTGATCAGATTCTCAAATCAACCCTAGGAGAATCATTGAAAGGAACGGATGCGAGTGTGTTTTTTGAGGGAGCTTGGTGGAGGGAGCTTTTATACTAGCAACTCTTCTCTTTACATGTCTAGGTATCAGCTTTATAGTTGGTGTCTCAAATCAGCCTTGGGAGAATCATTGAAAGGAGTGTGTTTTTTCAGGGAGCTTGGTGGAGGGAGCTTTTACTCATAACTCTTCTCTTAAAAATGTGAACATTCTCTCTCCAATCCCTCCACCACTACCTCTAGTCCAGCTCACCACTCTCCTACAACCTCCACTACCTCAGCCCAGCCCACTTTCTCCCCTCTAGCCCAACTTAGCTTCTCCCTTATCTCTCCCTCCCTCTCTCTCTCTCTCTCTATATGTGTGTGTGTGTGTGTGTGTGTGTGTGTGTGTGTGTATCTTTCTCAATCTCCCACCCTCTTTCCTCTCTCTCTCTCTCTCTCTCTCTCTCTCTCTCTCTCTCTCTCTCACCCTCTTCCCCCTCTCACTCTTTCTTCCTTATCCACCCTCAATAACAAGTCATGAAAAACGGCAACAAAATCGTGCAAACGACAACTCAAGCCCATTTTGCTAAAAAAAACATAAAAAAAGGACTACTTTTTAGACATTGTTTGAAATACTCACTTTTATGTAGGTACGCTTTAAAAAATTAATAAATATTGCTATCTTTTCAGACATTTTAGAATGCATTTGATTGCTTAAATCAAGAGAACTCTCAAAAAAGACTTGATTTGGACCAAACCAAAACCATCACATTCCAAGGAAATTTGAGTACAAAAAACATTACAATAATTGCAGAAAATAAATTCTTCTCCTTGCAAAACTAAGAGAGATCTTTGACCTTTTGCTTCAATATCTCTATGGTTGTCGTGCAAAAATGACCAGATTTTTTTAAATCAAACCCATACACAAGGATTTCTACATCCTCTAGATTCAGTGTGTCCACACGGCGACAACTTCCAGCTTTCTTCTCCTTTTTGCTTTGTTTCAGCATCTCAGGATCGTACTTGCCTTTCAATGGATCTTCTCCAGTTGTTCGATACTAATGCACTTCCACAACATTTAATACATCCTGCTCTTTGAAAACCTTTGTGACTTTTGCAAGCCAAAATGGATTATCATTTTCATCGTTGGTAGCAATAACCACCGCGATCATTGTGCCCTCACTTAGCTCATTTACATTTCCTTCCCACATTTCTTTCTCTTGTTGTCAACGCATTGTGCAGGACCAACATACATTTCCCTTGTTTCTCCATGAACAAGAGATAATAACTCTACTGAAATTGGCACATTGCTGACACCAACAACTATAACATTGTCACTCCTTTCATGAAGGCCACTCTCGTGCCACACAAATGCATGTTGTAGCTGAAATGTGTCATCCCTGAACTATTCAACCAGCTTCTCCTGCTTTGCAAAAAAACTCTTCCACCATGCTAGAGAGCTAGCTGGAAAATACACATGTGCAACATGTATTGTCTCCTTGATCTCGTTCAAGCATTGCAGAAAATCAACATAGCGATTTTCTTTCTCAGCTTTTTGTCTCGCTCGTTGTAGAGAGCAGCATGTACGTTGCTCATTTAATTTCACGACAAGGAAAAAATAGTAAGAACTTCAAACCCTCTACTGGCAACCAATCTTGAAAGCTTGAATATTTTTTGGACCACATGAGAGTATGTTCCTCCCCTTGCTTGATTCTAAATTCATGCTGAAAACTATGATCATCGAGCTGTGCAAGTGATGGCATGTTAGTGGCCTCGCTGGTTGCAAAGCATCTAAAATCATATGTTTCTTCCATGATTTTGATGGAGGGCTTGGGAACATATGTATACTCTAGCAAGGTGCAGATCTATGGAAATGCACTTTTCTTTGCCAATTTGATCAAGAACCTACTAAACATCTCGTCAATTTGGTCATGTATGTGTCCCACTAACAAAAATCCAAGCTTTACTTTCTTGAATATCTTTTTTTGTACCAGCATATTCAAGTACGCAAGGAGAACTTGGTTTTTGTTTTCTCTGCTAGTGTTATCCAGTTGTAAGTAGAGAACGGTTGCCTTGCCATTCTCCGATGATATTTTGAATAATGGTTATTGTTAAATTAGGATCGTTATAAGAAAATTAACAAAGATCCTTGATGACATGACACCATTGAAAACTAAGGCTCCTACAACATGACACCATTGAAAACTAAGGCTCCTACAACATGGAGTTGGATAAAATTTTCCTCCTTGAGAGGATGCATAAAATGAGGCTACATGGTTCTTTTTTTATCCATGCCATCAATGACAAGGCCTAAATATTTCTCCTTCTTCTCTAAACACTTTTTCATGTTCTTTGCTAATTTTTGGCGCTCTGTGCTCTGCTGCTCCTTGTGAATCTTCAACGGCATGTGGAATGGGCAATGTAAAAGAGATTCAAGAGTGTCAATATTTTTTCAATATATAAAATTAATTTAAAATAACCAACATAGCCACTTTAAAAGATCTAGAACTTCAAACTTAACTTACATTTTTCTTCTGTAGTCTTTGCTATGTCTCGCTTTGCTTTCAACTCCACACATATTTGGCAAACACCCATCTTGCTCTTCTTGGGAATTTTGTTATGAGAGAAATCTTGTCTCCATATTGTCAAGAAAGAGGGAAGTGAGAGAGTGGGGTTTAGACTTTCTTTTTGTGTGACTCCACATATAAATTGTATACCTCTCTTTTGGTAAAATTGTCGGGGAGATGTGTGAAGTTTGAGTTAGGTAGTACTTCTCCGTTGAAGGCGATGAAGTTTCCCAACCATTGCTTTAGGAAACAATATTGGGGGGTTTCATGTGTGCTAAATGTTAAAGAAAAACTTTCTTGGACCACATTTACTAAGATGTTTTTAATTCTCAGATTGCTTATACCAAATACCTTTAAGAAACTTGCTCTGCAAACTGGAACATCTGAGACCGCATGGCATCACTTATCCTAGGGGATATTTAACACACACCTCCTCCTTGATATGTCGATTCAAAAAGGCAGGTGTCATATCCATGTCTAGTATTGGCCACTTCCCATGACCAACCAAAGCTAGTACTATTTTGGTCAATCTAGTTGTGGGGGCAAGTGTCTCCTAAAAGTTGAATCCCTCGACTTGTGCAAAGCTAGCAAAGTCATTTACCACCAGCCATGCCTTTACTTCTCTAATGTACGATCCTAGGGGATTTGAAACATGCTCCTCCTCCTTGAGATGTCTATTAAGAAAGGTGGTCTTCACATCCTTCACATCCACCTTCATTAATGGCCACTTCCCATGAGTAGCCAAAGCTAGCACGATGCAAATGGTGGTAAATCTAGTTTTGGGAGCCAATGTCTCCTAATAGTTGAACCCCTTGTCAAGACCTACGTAAAGACTTTTGCTACTATCTGTTCCTTGTACTTCTTTATTATTGTACCATCATATTTGTATTGGTCTTTCACACCCACTTGGTGTTAACCACACTGGTTAACATCATTTTTCAAGCGCGGTTACGCTCTTTATAATCCATTGTTATGCAACCTCTCTAAGCGTTTAATGAAAAAGATATATGGGATGACCGAGCTTACAACTTGTGTAATTTTGGTTTCACAGGAATGAGCCTAGATGTACATAGAGCTAGGAAGTTAGTTTTGGGCCCACAATTGTAAATGGGTGGCCGGCCATTGTAAAAAGAGAGCTCATGTATATAAGTTATTTATGAAATATAAAAAGGGACAATCCCAATATCACATTTGAGTTTTGCCTTTTCTCTCTCTCTCACTCTGGTGGTAGGCTTGTATTGGTGAATTGCTTGATTATGGTGTGTGCATGTAGGTGATGATTCTTGTCTTGCCCTCTCTTCTCCCTCTTCTTGTCTTCTCCTTGAGATCACTCTTGCATACACATAGGCATTGAGTTGAGGTAGAGCTCTCCATTAGCTCCCTTTCTCTTTTCTCTCTACTAGCTTGTGGGAAGCTCCATTTGAGTGACACAAGTGGAGGTGGAGTGATCCCCTAGCGGTCTTACATCGAAGAGTAAACTCTCATTATGGTTGGCTAAGTGCTAGTCTCTAAACCGCCTCCAAACCGACCCTTGCACAATTTTCTTCCTCTTCTTCTCTCACTCTCTTTTTGTAAGGTATCATGTTGATTTGGTTAACATCTTTGGCGCCACCGCTACAGGGGATGGGCATTTAGCTCAGGGTCCGCCACACTCTATCACTTGCTAGAGTCATTGCATAGCCTGGTTGGAATGCAAATACATTGGTGGGACTGTATGTTTGATATGTTTGATATGTTTGTTGTTTGTTGTTTGTTGATCTTTTCTACTTCAACCATGGAGTTCAATGCAGCATAAGGAGCTTGGGAGTCTTCATCGAAAGTGGGAGACACGAGTAAGCGTCTAAACTTTGTTCTTGAAGTTCATGAATTTTTGTTTTCTTCAATATTTTTTAAACTTTGCACAAATAGCTTAATCCCTTAATTAGTCTTAGGTAATTAGGTTTTATTAAGAATTTTAGGTACCAAGATAGCTCTAGCCACTCACAAAAAGAAAAACACAAAAAAATCATCAAGGAAGGACCCAAAACCTCAGAAATCAGGGGAGGAGGATAGGCACATTATCGACTTTGTCTGCCTTCTGAGAAGAGTACGGTTGTATGTTTGGTATGTTTGTTGTTTTTTTATCTTGTCTACTTCAACCATGGAGTTCAATGGAGCATAAGGAGCTTGGGAGTCTTCATCGGAAGTGGGAGACACAAGTAAGTGCCTAAACTTTTCTCTTGAAGTTCATGAATTTTTGTTTTCTTCAATATTTATCTAACTTTACACAAATAGCTTAATCACTTAATTATTCTTAGGTAATTAGGTTTTATTAAGCATTCTAGGTACCTTTGGGTAGCAACTCACAAAAAGAGAAACATAAAAAATCATCAAGGAAGGACCCAAAGCCTCAGAAATCAAGGAAGGATAGGCGCATTTTTGACTTTGTCTGCCTTCTAAGAAGAGTACGACCGTACGCTTCTCAAAGACATGCTCGTATCTTCCTTAGCCACGTCCATACCTTCCTCTTGGGAAAACCTTCCAAATTTGTCTGATTAATATGAGTAGGGGGGAATTAAGGAGAATAAATTGTATTTATAAGGGTGTAAAGAGCGTTAAAAAGGGGTATAAATAGGGTACTATTGTATTGTTAGGGGAATATCAGAGCGTGGCTGTCAGAAGACACGTCTACCCTACACCATTAAGAGATCTACTTGACCTGACAAGCGTACAATCGTACCTTTAGAAGAGTATGCCCATGTCTTTCTCAACAAGCCATGCCTATGAGTCAAGCATATGCCCGTACCTTAGCCACCATATGGTCGTACCTTCCCACAAAAAAAATCTAAAAAATCAGAAACTATCTAGAGAAAGATCCAGCACTACCACTTCCCACCTTCATGCACTCACGATCGGGGAAATTGGTGCGAAACAACCCTCTATTCGACGACATAAATCTTCCTTATGCTTCCTCGCTTGTAAGAAAAGACCCTTTGGTCAACATAGCGTGGAGCCAAATGGTGTTGGTCTTTGATAACATTAGTGAGAGTGAGGAGCATCCTAGCATGGGATGCGCTACCCCTGACTTAGAGACAGGAGCTGAGTGCATGGACAAACCACCTACCTCGGAGCAAGAGCCAGAGTCCCCTACACATTCACAAAGAAGTCTTGCTTTGAGACTCCGAAACTTTATCCTGGCAAGAAACACACAATCAAACAATCCAAACTGTAGGGATAGAGGAATGGAATGCCAACCCGAAAGAAAGCCCATGCCACCTCTAGACCATAGACCGAAAATGGGGAAAAGTGAAAGTAACCCAACCCACTAGTCTAAGGGGCCATGTCAACCCCACTGAAATGGCTAACGCATACCAAGACCATAGGCCAGTGCCAAACCTAGGTGTCACGAACCAGCTCTCTAGGGGCCTAAAATGTCCTATCGAAGAGAGAGAGAGAGAGTATCCGGCCCAGTCATATCAACCCATTGCACCAATGTACCAACAGTACTTGCCTCATGGGGTGTACCCTAGATACCATATGGGACCTTACAAAGCACAAACGGGTCCTCCCGTGAGACAAGGACCCCCCCGATGGTATATTATCCACCTGGCCTAGCTCCCCCGCCTATCTTACCCCAGCCACACTCGCTCTGGCCATGGTAGGACTAACTCCTGAAATGTTGAGGATAGCCACGGAAATAGGGAGGGAGTAGTTATGCCGAAAGCACACTACTAACACCAATTTAGCCACCAACACAAGGGTCGAGACATGAGCGAAACAAACTAGCTAACATCTCTAAGTTGATCATCACCAAGTTTGATGGAACTGGAAATCCCATACCACACTTAGAAATGTTTAATCAGATCTGTGAGGCATTCGGCCATGTCAACGATCAAGTCAAGGTAAGTGCTTTTGGCCTCACCCTAGATGGAAAAGCTAGCCAGTGGTTTAGATCCCTAAAGGCAGATGATAAGGCCACCTTTGAAGCCTTGAAAGAGGCCTTCAAAGTTAGATACTCCCGCCAAGGAACTCGATGGAGACCAGTTGAGCTACTGCACAATGTAAAACAGAAGAATGAGGAAACCATCCAAGACTACATCAACCGAGTGAGGCATCTCCATTCCCGTTGTAGTGATCGAGACAAGTTCTTTGATGAAAGGTCGACTGAGAGATTCCTTGAAGGCCTTGATGATGTACCCTTACATAATTCCTTATATTCTCTAGCCTGCTCTTCCTTTCAGCAATGTTGCAGGAGTGCTATGGAATTTAAGGATAATTTCAAGGGAAACCATTTCCACAAACTATATGAGGGCACGTCCGAGACCTCCTTCAAAAAAACCAGTACATGATTTGACGGGAAAGGCAAGGAGTCCACCTTAGGACAACAAGTTGAACAGCTGGCTACAACATTGATGTAGCAAATGACCAAAACATTGGAGAACCAGCCAAGTTGGCCAACTCCATCTTTACCCCAAGAGGGAACTAGTGTGGTGCCCGATTTGTCAAGCTAACTATACTAGCACGGAGTGTCCACATTTGAGACCTTGTCCCACTCTCTACTGTACTTATTGCCAAAGATGGGGCAATCATGAAATCGCAAATTGTTACCAACAAAGAGTTACTCAAGCCCAAGCCCTACCCCAAGCATTGTCTGCAAACCCCAGGCAACCTTTGGCCTTGCCAGCACACTTGCATGGTATAACACACCTCAACCAGGCCATGAAGTGGCCTAGAAAGAGATTCTTAGGGTACCATAAGTGCCCTTACCACCTCCTATACTTCCACCACAACTCCCATTACCTTGAATCACCACTGTTCGTCAATTAACCTTGACTTAAATCTTCGAAGAAGGTGATGAGGGGGAAGCTACTGAAGGAACCACCTTTGAGCCCCTTGAATCAAACAGTCCACCCTCCTAGATTCTAAGTCACTATGTGATGGAGGGAGACCATATGTACCCCGTATACCTAGCCACCAAGTCACTATGTGTTGGAGGGAGACTAGATGTACCTCGTATACCTAGCCATGCCAAATCAACGGGGATGGGACTTGAACAACGTGGTTAAACGACCACCCATGCAATGATATCATTGTGCAGGACCTCACCGAGCAACTAAGTGTCCGATTAAAAAAGGAATGACAAGTCCTCCTGTGAGTGCTTCCACCTTAACCCCTTTATGCATAAGGTGCGGAATTGACCACATGTATAAAGAGTGTCCATGCCGCGCTAAGAGCAGGCATAGTGGGAAAAGCCCATAAAGCTAATCCTAGCACTAGCATTAATTTGCTCAGTGTAAGAGATGGCTTCATCCACACGGTCCCTCTTAATGCAATGACTAGATTGCAAAACAGACAAAAGGCCACAGCTCACACTGCTACAATAGAGGCATTGACCTCGCAAAATTAGGGACAAGCAAAATTTCTATCCCAAAGGGATCTCTTGGAACAAGCACCTGCGATAAGTCCCTCGTGAAAGAAATCCACAAAGATAGGCAAAGGGGAGAGCTAGGTGTTCATAAAAAAGTGGGTTTGAGGATGGGACAACCACCCATGTGTCAACCTTTGCATCTGAAGAGGAGAAACTACTACCTTTAGCCCCTTAGCTAGAGAGTTGATTAATCCTAACCAGTTGCCCAGGAAGTTAGTTGAATACCCTAACCCCATTGAGGAAAAGAAGAGGCTAAAGGCAGCTCAAGAGTTGGTCAGGGATTGTCAAGCTCAACTAGAGGATGAGCCTCTAACGACATATCTCGAACCATTATTGAAGCACATGCGTACTTTAGCCAAGTTTGGCAAAAAAAGCTCACCGATGTCTCTATTCCAATCAATAAGGTCACCGCGAACCGCAAAAGCTATGCTGCTTGCAACAAAAGTTAGCACTTGCAAAAAAGAAGCCAAGAAATTGGTAGAAGAAGAGAGCGCTAAAGCTGAGGAGATTAAACAAGTCCCTGATCACTTTAGAACTTTCAAGATGGCTGATTGTTTTGTACAATATGACTTGCCCAAGAACCCACAACAGAGAGCCAGGGACCTCTTATGATGGTCTAGCCAACTCTTGGCCAAAGAAGAAAAAGATCTGGTCGCTCTCCTCACAAAATTCTAGGATTACTTCGCCTGGAAAGTACACAAATATGAAGAGTGTACCTCTCGAATTGGTCAAACACACCATCCCTATGGTAGATGGAGTGAGACCAGTAAAGCAGAGAGCATACCCCGTGAATCCTAAATACTCCAAGATGGTTCAGGAGGAAATTGATAGACTCATAACGCTAGATTCATCTACGAGATAGCACACACAAAATGGGTCTCACCCATAGTGATAGTGCCCAAGAAGAATAGAAAAGTGCGAGTGTGCATAGACCTCAAAAACGTCAATGCCGCCACAATACGGGATTACTATCCTTTGCCCTTCATAGAGCATGTGCTCAAGAGAGTCGCGGGGAAAGAAGCTTGGATATAACCAAGTTTTGATCAATCCAAAGGATCTACATTAGATAGCCTTTGACTGAATGGGGCACGTATGCATACCGTGTCATGCCCTTTGGGCTAACCAATGCGCCAGGCACCTTTTAGCACCTAATGTGCACATCGCCTACTACAAGGAGTATCTACGAAAATTTCTTAAAGTCTTCATGGATGACCTCTGTGTCAATTCCACTTGGAAAGCAGGGCTATGGTGGCCCAAAAAAATCTTCCCCTTCCTATCCCCAAGCCAATGGCCAAACCGAAAGCACAAATAAAGTCCTTTGTGCCATCCTGACCAAAACAATTGAGGCCAGCCGCAATGATTGGGAATAGAAATTGCCCGCTGCACTCTGGGCATATCACACATCCTACAGGATAACCACAAATGCAACACCCTTCAGCTTAACCTATGGTACTGAAGCGGTCATGCCTATGGAGTAGAGATATACATCTTGAAAATTGGAGTAGAGGAAAAACTCACAAGCAATGTCCTTGGCTGTTACCTTTTCGAGCTAGAAAGGCTCAATGAAACATGCCTCCTTGTTGTATGCAGTATGATTGTAGAAAAACTGAGGCGTAAATAGTGGTTTGATGACCAACTCAAAGATAAACAAATGAATGAGGGCGACATGGTCCTCTTCTATAGCACAAAAAACAACAAAAAGAAACTCAAATTCAGAGGATTAGGACCTTTTCTAGTCACTGAGATAACCCCGCAAGGCACAGTGCACATAGAAACGCTCGATGGCATCGAGATGGTGGGATACTTTAATGGTAGCAAACTGAAACACTACTATGGCCCACTCACTACCTGCTAAAACCACACTCAGGGCCATTCATGCCAAAAAACAACAAAAAAAACAGTAGGAAGAGATGAAAGAAGTAGCCCAACGAGAGGCAAGCAAAACTTCAAGACAAAAACATCATGGTCAACATGGCCCAAGTAGTAGACCTCAAAGAAGAAGGCTGGGAAGTGAAACCCGCTCGGTTGTGGTTAGGAATGACCACCATTACAAGTTTCACCCAAAAATTAGCTCTTTTCAATACAAGAGCTACCTCGGCAGGCCCTTATGGCCTCACAATCAATTCAATGTTTAGGCACCATCACAACCTTGTTCCACATTAGTAATAGCCCCCTAGAAGGGAAGTTTTATGTGATGCTTGCAAGAACCATGAGTGTAGAAATTATTCTAGGGCATGGATGGCTGGGACACAACCTACTACCAAATCGATTATTGGGACGTAAGGAATGCCACCCTACAACTGGCCTTCAGCTAAGTTACTGTCCTAACTGACAGATGAAGAACCCTTGCCCTCCGTTAATCCACCCCAAGTTGATAGCCCCAACTCCCCTAACCACTACTATCACTCCGCGCTTCGACCAATATAGAACCATGCCTCTTAAAAAGAAGCCTCTCCCCACTATGAATACCCAATTGTCTTGCACAACCTCATCAATACCCAACTCAGCTGCCCAAACTTGCCTTAAAGACGCCACCACGGTTGCTAACCCCACTCACAAGACTAACCCCACTAACAAGCTTAACCCACCCTAGGTACACCTTTGGCCTCGAGGCACATAAGGCAGGAACTCTCACCCCCGCGGGTACCCAAGAATCTTGGGCTCCTCGGAGCCCAAGGATATTATGAAGGTGCTATAACTCTATGGATCCCCCACCAATCCATTTCCCAAACTCATGCACCGACAAAACCCGCTCCTTATACCTCTCGAGACGACACCCAATTCGACAACAACCATAAGCCCACAAGGTATTGGAAAACTCCCGACCAAAATGCTCCCCAAGGCCAAACCATCATTGTCCACAACCTCAGCCTTGCCTAGTGACTACTTACAAGTGGATCCCTAAGCCTCTACTCCAAGATCAGAACTTCTATGAAGGCAATCGATAAATTTGGGTCCCCCGACAATAATAGAGGTACACCATTCTTGTGAGAAAGAAGAGATGAGAGAAGAGACAATGTACTCAGAACTCATCAATGAACCACTAGCCAACTTGATTAGAAATGAACTACAATGCCTCATATATATAGGAAAGTTCCTCCACCCTTTCCTCCACCCAAAAATGTGTGTAAATAGGAAAAAATGGAAATGAATGCTATAAATCCCAAAAATGCCTAGAGGCTAAAGAGTGTGCCACTAGCGTGACACCATCTGGAGATGACACCTATCCAACACCTCCTCTTCAGGTCCAGATGGAAGGACCAACGCCAACGCGTTGAAGAAGATAATCCAAGGTAGGTCGAGGAAGAGGCTTAGTAAACAAATCAGCAACATTATCTTTGGTAGGACAATACTTAAGCTGAATGCGACCTTCAGAAATCCAATCATGAACAAAATGAAAATGAACATCAATGTGTTTGGATCGTCCTCGAATAACTGGATTTTTGGCTAAAGCAATAGCACTCTGTGAATCTGAGTAGATGAGTGTCGGAGTAGATGAACATCCAAGGTGATTCAGAATTTGCTGAAGCCAAAGTGCTTCAGAAGTGGCATCAAGATATGACGTGTACTCTGCTTCTATCGATGAAGAAGAAGTAATTCGCTGCTTTTGACATTTCCAAGAAACAAGTCCTTTACCAAGCATAAAACAATAGCATAACATGGAACGTCTAGTATCAATACACCCTACCCAATCAGAATCTGAGTAACCAATAAGTGTATCTCCACCTGCATAAGTGTTACATATCCGTAACGCCGCTACGGGCGTTACCACAAGAGGGGACGGCCTCTGGCTCACCACCCAGCCATAGAGGAAGAATGAGGATTGCCCCTCATCCCCCAGCTATATAGTGTGTGGCCTGTCGTCCACACTAGCCTGGCCGCCCATGACTCCGCATGGGCGTCCTCTCCCACTGAACCCCGGATATAGCCATCCGGTCTGCCGTCGGTCACAGGCGTTACAGCCTACGTGACATTACCTCCCCCTTAAGAAGAGTTTTCGTCCTCGAAAACAAACTGGGGAAACCTTTTGGAAATTGCACTACGGCATTCCCAGGTTGCCACCTCCTCATCCCTATCTGTCCATACCTTGTGGTACACTTTATGTTGGGTTTGTCTGTCTCGATACCCAAGAACCCTTTCCGGTTCATGTGGTATCTTTGGTGGAGTGATCAATTCCACCAAAATATCTAGAGAAACTACGTTCTCTAACCCGCGAACTGATTCTTCAATTTACTAACATGGAAGACAGGATGAACTTGAGAACTCTCCGGTAACTCAAGTTTGTAGGCTACGTCCCCAATCTTCTTAAGGACCTTGAAAGGACCGCAATATCTAGGAGAAAGTTTATCACACTTTCCCGTTTGCATGGTTGCTGACTGCGCAGGAACCTTTAAAAATACAAAGTCACCTTCTGCAAAGGTCACTTGTCTGCATCCTTTATCGGCAAATGTATTAGCGTGATCCTATGCGCTACGGATGCTCTCGCGTGCAGCTTTGAGCATATCATTCATTTATCAAGGAACTCCTTGACAGATTGAATCTTCTCCTTTTCCAGGCCTACAGCCATCGGAGATCTCGGCTGGAATCCATACATTAACATGAATGGTGTAAATCCGCTGACTGTTTGGAGCTGTTATAGGCAAACTCCAATAAGAGCAAGTACTCTTCCCAATTAGATTGCTTCTTACTAATATAAGAACGTAACATATCCTCGAGTATTTGGTTAACTTTTCAGTTTGACCATCAGACTCCGGATGATCTACCATACTCATACTCAGAGTAGTATCCAACTTTTTGAAGACTTCCCTCCAAAAATGACTGTTGAACTTTCTATCTCTATCCGACACTATATCTGCGGGCAGGCCATATAGCTTGTAGAGATGTTCAATAAAGAGTTTTGCCAACTCTGGCGTTTTAATAGTTTTCTCGTGGTAATAAACTTTGCCAGTTTAATTCACCTGTCCACTACCACCCACACCGAGTCATTCCTTCGACTCGTCTTGGTGGGTAAACCGGTAATGAAATCCATGGAAATGTTTCCCATTTTCCTTGAGGAATCTCCAGTGGTCGGAGTAGTCCAACCTTAAGACGTTCATGTTTATTGACCTGGCACTTACTGCATTTCAGCACATAAGTCTGGACGTTCTTAAACAAAATAGGCCAATAAAACTGTCTTTTTACTAGTGCATAGGTCTTCTGAATCCCAGGATGACCCGCACTTGGACTATCAAAACTATACCCCGAAGACTCGGCTAGCCTCTCCGGACACTCTCGCCTCACTACCCGTCGTACCTACGGCCAGTCTCTGCGGACTAGCATTACGTGCCGGCGAGGAAGGTGGGCATGGCTGTGACAAAGTGCATACGCGTACAGCGCACCAGACCTCTGTAAAGACAGGATCATTCTCAAACAAGCCATGATTTGGTATTTTAACCAAAACCTTAAGGCAAATTTCATGCCTTGATTTTGCATCATGTCATTAGCACAGAAGCTAATGTATTGGAGAGCACTCTAGTAGCGCAATTTCTCAGACCATGCTACTAGATATTTGTAGACTACGCTACCATGTTGCATCACCAACTTGTTAAAACTTCTCCTTGGAAAGCTCTACGGCCATAGGAGCAATAAACTAGAGCCAATCTAATTATGCATCACAAGGATTAGTTCCAAAGCTGAGAGATACTTTCTCTCTTAGAGTAACATCTTTGCACAAGCATATGCTCTAGAATCTTGTTGAGTTTCTAACTACCATACTACGGATGGTTAAACTCCACTCTAACTCAGAGTAAATGTAAGTTTTGAAAATTTTTCTTCAAATATAACAATCAAACTTCCTATCTCTTATGCTATACTATATATGCGGGCAGACCATATAGTATATGGAGATGTTTGATAAAGATTCTTGCACCACTACGGGTGTTTGGAGTTATATCCAATCACTTACAACTCTTTGTTGCTATTACCAGACACATCCCTTCAAGTATTGTCTGGACTCACACAACTATTTGAGTTTATATGATATTTGAGGATATCCCTCCTTTTCTCAAGAAAGGTTTTTGTCCTCAAAAACTGTACTCTCAAGCGAACTACGCGCTAGTGTCATAGGTCCAAGAACAAATCTAGACCGTGTTTAATATCATATGTTATATTCTTGAGTCCTTCCAAGAAACTTTTAAACATCTTGCAACGAAGATGTGGTATAGTGTCTACGCACATATGGTGGTACTATTGATAAACTGCTTTGCAACAGATTAGTGGTTTCACACTTGTAACAAAGTGCTTCATTGTTGCATATTATTACCCTTCATAAGCGGTTACACACTTATGAATCATTTGGGTGGGTTGTACCATCTATCAAGAAAAATTCCAAACTACTAATAACCACCTTATCAATCCACAGATAATGACTGAGCTTGCTGCTGCGAAGCCATAGGTTGCTAGATAATTGATGGTAATTTCACAAGCCCAATGTCTCATTGCATCATACATTCAATATAAATGCAAACATCACAGTACTTCGTGATGATGAACTTAGGAATTTCATCCTATCCTTGTTTGGTGTTGGTATGAAGTATAACTATGAGAACATTATTTGCTGCCTCCTCATTATAGCGGCAAAGCTACCTACCCATCACAGGTGGCAATCTCTACCAAGCTATAACCAATGACAAGCAAATAAACGAGTACTCTTGTAAGAACTTCATAACCATATCTCACACCAAACTCATAATCACTACGGATTAAATGCCAGGGCTTGCAAAATTGAATGTTATCTGATAGGTAGAGGGGATCATCAAACTACGGATGACCTTGACAACTCACTAGGACTAGTGATGTGTAACTTTTAAGTTACTCCACTCTCCTTGCTTTTCCATACCATCGAACAAATCGGTCCCTCGATTTGAGCAACGTCAACATATTAATGAGTACCTCGATACTCATGGATTGTGGTTCGGTAATTTAAAATGTTGATCTAGAGTATCTTTCACTTGAGGATCTTAATGTTATTAGCAGTTATGTATTAGTAGTGAGTAACTACGTACCCACTATCATCACACTAGTAGCTCCATACTAGTCTGTGAGTAACTCCGTACCCAATGGCGTACCTCCCCCGAGTGGGAGTACCATATACAACCATCTATAACAAGATGATTAAGTCACTTGCTGCTAAGAAGTGACTACACAAATTGACCCCTTTATTGCACATTGCGGTACAATTTCTGGTATTACAACACGAATTTTTGGACGTCCTTATCATAGAGGTCAACTTAAAAACTAGTGCATAGGTCTTATGGAGTCTCAGCTGACCTAACCACACCACTGGTGACTTCCTACAAAAAATGTGGCGCCGAAGTCACCACCTATGTACTTTAACTCCGTAAAGTACATGGTCTTCGTCTATCATCTATGGAAAGTTGTAAAACATTCCTGCGATGGATATTTATCACCCTAAAATCATTGTGCACTATTTTAGTGTGAAGAGCTTTTTTCCTGGGTACCATGGTTCACCCTAAGCTCATATTTTGCTAAATTCTCCGATTTAACAAAAGATATGTCTGCCTCCGAACACTCCAGTTCAGCCCCAGACTTTGAGTTTACTTCTTAACACTTCGGTTAAGTCAAAACTTACCAGATACAGTAGGATTTATCACTAAGCTCTCCGGCTTAGCCTTCTATCCTAACTCAGCCTGAGTTTATGTACACTACATATGTCGGATCCGATACTAACAATAACCAGGCTCATCTGGAGTGAGATACTACTCACTATTGCCATGTACAACCTTATTAAATCCTAGAAATGCTCCACTCATTTCCCAGGGGTCATACGACTTATAGGGTTTACACGCACATGAACTTTGTAAGCAAAATAGCCTGCATGCAATATTACAATTGCGTATGTAGGAAAGTAATATATTTCCCAAATTCATATGGTAGCAACTAAAGTGTGCTCACAATCGCACACTTATGTTGAACATAGGCAAGACTACACTTGCAAAATGCTATAGGGCGTCCCCCATGCATGAAATTGTCCAACCAAACTAGTCTTACTGCTAACCTCTAGATTTAGATCACTCCGAAACTAAATCACTTTGTTAGCACTAGTACACCATCATGGTCTTGCTACTTAGAGCTTCTTCGAACTCTGTAACTGGGTTTTATCCCAACTTATGGCTATATTTGGTAATTTTCAAAGTTCAAATTTTATCTTGCACACTTTATCACTACAGACAAGTGTACATGCAGACCTGCCAAAGAGTCAAGTTACATGCACAAGCCTTGGCGTCCCATTCCACCAAGACTACAATCGATTCCGTGAGAATTTGATGTCCCATACCATCAAATTACCACCAAACCAATTGATGTGACATATAAAAAGGCTCTTTCCCCCCTCGAAAGATCACCACAAACTCTCGAGCAGTGGGATGTCGACGCATGGCAATAAAAAGAAGAGAAAACCATGCTAGTAAGTTTAAGAACAGTTCTCTTCGATCAACTTCTATAAGGGCATTGAGCATTACATCTCAAGACTATACCCCTTCAGATTTACCTTTGATTTCTACAAATCAATCCTAAATCTGCTATTATTATCTAGGCGTATGCTAATCCTTCAGATTAGTACTCCTAGATAAACCATTCAATTGAGTACTGTTAGCAGCACTACTAGCCCATTTTTCCAAGTAATACACACCTTAGGGATTACTTTTACCAGGCAATCACGTGACTAAATCAAACTAGTCACCACTCTCTAGGCCCAAGTAGTGACACTATTTTGTTACTTTTAACAAGGGCCAGCTTGCCTCACGGGCCAAGGCCTTTTATTGCTACAAACAGTAAGCAACTTGTTTGGACACGAGGCATAACCACATCAAGACTATGCTTGTACATGGTTCTCATTTGCCAAAGTTTATCACAATCTTTTAGCATTTGTTAAAAGATTGTGAAGGGTTATGAGCACTACGGCTCAATCAGGCTTACCTTGATTTCTCGTGATAAGCACTTCGTCTACTTTGGGCACAACTGACGCCATTGCCGGTCCTCTTAGCCCAAGTAAAACACACCGCAGTTTTAGATTTACACTATAGCCAAACTACGTGACTTTGATGGTCAATACTAAGTGTATGCTCAGCTTAAATTTAGTCTCTTCGAACCAAATGTGTGTGTAATTCTCGCAGCGCTACGGCCATAGACGTGTTCACTAGGTACAACGGCCATAGAACGGCTCTCTCTCAAAGGACTCGGCACTACGGCCGTGGGATTTGTCTCTCTTTTAGCACGCGGCGCTACGTCCATGTGCGGTGGTGGGTCTCTTTCGTGGAAAACGGGCACTACGGCCACACGGCGCGATGGCCGTGTTGGGTTTGTTTCGTGGGGGTACCGTTGTTTTGTGTTTTTTTATTATTTTTTTAAAAAATTTAAAATAAATAAAATAAATAATTAAAAAATAACGGGCCGGGCCGGCCCTCGCCGCTTCGGGCATGGCCGCCCGCCCGTGGGGAGCGTTCTTAGGGCCGAGTTTCTGGCCGCCACCGCTGGCTGGCCGCCCGTTTCATTTTTAATGGAAAAAATGAACCATTAAAATATATGGGTTTTTTTTTCTTTTTTTTTTCTCATGTGGCGCTTGCTGGGCTGGTGGCTAGCCGCCACTGCCCCTGGCTGGCCGGTGTTGGTTGGCCGGCGCTGTCGCCGCCGCCTAGTTGGCTGGCTGGCCTGGCTGGCCGCCTAGGCTGGCCGCCGGGCTGGGCCTCAGCAGGGCGTTCAATTCCGCCCGCCTGCCATCTACCCGCCCATCAACGCCAGCAGGTCTTCGCCCTACTCAGACGACGACTACACTTCGGAGCTTCCTTTCCTCACGGGTGAGGGAGCCATGGCTGAGACACGTGTGGAGCCTCAGGCTTCCTCTTTCCTGCTTCCTGGCGAGGGCCGGGTCCATGAGCGTGCTGGAGGCGACGGGCGTTGCCTGGTGTGAGAGGGGGCCGTCCATGGCCTGGGCATCGAGCGCGTATAGAATGGCCTTGGGATCCTCTTTGAGATACTGCAGAGTGGCCGAGGGTCCCTTGGCCATGAACAGCTTCGCCGCCTTCCACTCGTCCTCGCTCCCAACTTCCACCTTCACTGTCTTCGGCCGCTCCATAGTTGCAGACAATTTCAATCGCATAGAAAAAAAAAACAAAACTCAAATCGCTTACTTGATTTTGCTTGCTGTGTGTGACGGGGAGAGAGAGAGAGATAGAGTTCTTCCCCTCCATTCTTCCATGGCCACCTCCCTCCACACCCTCCATTCGAGATAAGGATAAGGAGACGAATGGTCGAAAACCATCGAGTGGGCTCCGGTCCCCCGGTCACGTGCGAATTTCGACGATCCCATCGAACCACACTCTGATACCAGTGTTACATATCCGTAACGCCGCTACGGGCGTTACCACAAGAGGAGACGGCCTCTGGCTCACCACCCAGCCATAGAGGAAGAATGAGGATTGCCCCTCATCCCCCAAGCTATATAGTGTGTGGCCTGCCGTCCACACTAGCCTGGCCGCCCATGACTCCGCATGGGCGTCCTCTCCCACTGAACCCCGGATATGGCCATCCGGTCTGCCGTCGGTCACAGGCGTTACAGCCTACGTGACTATAAGAAATGCCATACTCAAGAGTTCCATGAAGATATCGAAGAACCCTCAAAGCTGCCTGCCAATGAGATTGACGAGGCTATGAAGAGAATTGGCTGAGAATACTCATAGCATAGGAGAGATCTGGCCGAGTGTTAACCAAATAAAGTAGAGAACCAATAAGTTGGCGATACTCTGTAGAATCAACCTCAAGAGAATCATCATCTTTGGATAATTTGGAATTAGGATTCATGGGACAAGTGAGTGATGCACAATCATGCATGCCATATTTCTCAAGCAACCTTAAAGTATACTTCTTTTGACAAAGAAAGATGCCAGAAGCAAATTGCCACACTTCTAAACCAAGAAAATAGTGTAGTCCAAGATCAGTCATGTGGCAAATGATGTTGTAAGTTGAGTTTGAACCCATTTGAGTAGATCCAAATTAGAGCCAGTGAGTGTCAAATCATCCACATAAAGCACAAGAATGCATATATCATCATCCACAATAAGCACATAAAGATTAGGATCTGCATGAGTCCTCTCAAAATGTAGAGAAAGGAGAAAACTATCAATCTTCTGATACCAAGCTCGAGGAGCTTGCTTAAGACCATAAAGAGCTTTCTGTATAAATACACATCATGTGCATGACCCTGTGCAATAAAACCTTCAGGTTGTTCCACATAAACTTCCTCCTCTAAATCTCCATTCAAGAAGGCAGATTTAACATCCATTTGATATATAGGCCAGGCATAGTGAGAAGCAAGAGCAAAAACAACACGAATAGTAGAATATCTGGTAGTAGGCGCAAAAGTTTCATCAAAGTCTTCACCTTCTTTTTGAGCATAACCTTTAGCAACAAGTCGTGCCTTGTACTTATCAAGAGTACCATCAGAATGAAACTTGACTTTGAAAATACACTTAACACCAATGACCTTTTTATGTGAAGGTCGTGGAACTAACTGCCATGTGTTATTAGATTCAATAGAAGAAATCTCTATTTGCATTGCTTCACACCAATGTGGTAAGGAAAGAGCTTCCTTAACCGTTTCAGGCTCAAACACATCACCAATATGAGACATCAAGGCAATATTTACTGAAGGGCGTGTACATAAGACACGTGTAGTAGATGCTCATCTGAAAGTGATATACCTGAATCCTGAAGTAGAGAGCGAACCCATTTTGGTGGACCAGAAGTCCGTGTAGAATCCAATGAAGTAGTAGGTGTCACAATCAAAATGGACCCGCAATGGGGTGCTGGCTACATAGCCTTAGGGTACAAAAACTATTTACAGGGTGCCAAAAAAATGTTACATGAAGCACGACCGTACCTTCACCAAGCCACGAACGTATCATCCAAAAGGCACAGCCGTACATTCACCAGCCACTTCCTCTTCCTAAGACATGACCATTTCCTTGTCAAAAATCGAAGGTACACGCATATGCTTCTGAAGCCACAGCCATAACCTTCTCAGCAGAGCTCAAGCCATGATCGTACCCTTCTTTGCAGCTCAAACCATGGCCATACCTTTCTTTAGCCATGACCGTACCCTTCTTAGCAGCTCAAACCCTGGCCATACCCTTCTCAACAGCTCAAGCCACAATCGTACCCTTCTTTAGCCATGGTTTTACCCCTCCCAATAGCTCAAACCATGGCCATACCCTTCTTTAGCCATGGCCATACCCTTCTTAGTAGCTTAAGCCACGGTCATACCTTTCTTTAGCCATGGTCATACCCTCACAAAGACACGGCCATACCTTTCATGGAAATCTATAAAAGGGGTTCACCACTTCCATTTCCCTCACTCTTTTCTCTCTCCCTAGCCAAACTCTTCTAATTTTTTTCCCTCAAGCTCTCACACTTCCCAAGCAACCTCCTACTCTCAGCAGCATGGCCGAACACTTCGACTCCTCCTATGAGGTCCTCACTCATACACCCCAGAAGAAGAAGCACCCGGATGAGGGCTGTTTTTGAGGAGTATAGCAAGCACTCCACCCAGCTATCACCTGGGAAAAAACCTAATATGCCAGGTCAGGCAACCACACCATCCATAGCCTTATAAAGAACAATCATAAGGTGGAGCACAAGATCCTTTTTTACACAGGGCCATTATTTGATTCGAAAATCATGGCCCACCTAGAGAAAATCGGGCTCAGCAGCCTGCCCACCTTGGAATCCTGGGGCCCGAGCTTGCTTAATTGCTTGAACTTCATAGAGACCTATGCTGCCAACAAGGCCAAAGGGTAGATGCTAGACAACGAGGCTAAAATTCCTAACTGGAGCCATGATCCTCTTCCAGTGAAATTTTCTAAAATCAATCCCATAGGGCATAGGAACATGATATACGCATTCAAAACTGTATTAACAATGGCCACCCTATTATGAAAAGACACCCTAATCCCTTCCCATTTCTTCATCTTATTTAAAAAGCCCTCAATTTCTTAATTAGGTACATCCTTGCTAGTCACCCCAACTCCAAAGGGAATCCCCAAATTCCTAACAATATGTCCCTTCCTTATCACCTCAAACCCCCCATCTTTCCACGTCAATCATCATCCTCAGCCAGGCTAATAATTCTGGATTTATGAATGTTGCATCTGGATCTAGAAGCATCAGCAAATAATTGGACTATCTACAAAGCATGTCTTACATTATCATTATTAGCCTTCAGGAAGAAAAGTAATAAGTCATCTGCAAGACATTGGACCACCAATTGCTCCCCATTCCTCATCCTTCAAACCTGTCACCCCAACCCTTTTTCACAAGCATCTTCTAGATCCACCATAAAAAGATGTGAAGCAATGGCAAATAGCAAGGGGGCTAGAGGGCACCCTTGTCTTACAGTTCTATTGATTTTAAACCACCCCACTAGTCTTCCAATCAACACAACAGCTTAGAGTAACCCCCTACAGTGAGAGTGTAAATATAAGTGGCCATTGTACTTCTAAATCCTAGCTTCTCCATAACTTTGGCCACACAAAGGACCAATATACCTTGTCATAAGCTTTCTCCATATCAAATTGAAGGATTACACACTTATGTCCTATTCTCTAAGCCACTTCCTCCCCTTTCTCCTTCCCCTTGGCCAGCCTATCATCTTCTCTCTTCAATTGAGCATGACACCAAATGTATTGGTTAACCTTAGCTTTAGAAAGGCCTTCCCTCTGTCTCTTCCCTTGCAATTATCCTCATCTCCCCCAGATCCACCTCTAAAACTTTTGACGTCTCCAACATAGTATAGTTCCAGGTTACACAGATCTTGTTCGAATGACCAAAACCTCCGCATCTAAAAAAAGCCCTAGGAAAAGCCCCAAATATGAGCTTCAACTCCATCTTCCCCATCTCCCCCAGATCCACCTCTAAAACTTTAGGCGGCTCCAGCATAGTATTCCAGGTTACACATATCTTGTTCGAATGTCTCCCATTATCCTCATCTCTCAGAAGAAATAGAACTGGCCCTTGCCAAATCCCCATCGCCAGCCTCAACCAAGGTGGAAGCCCTTGAGTCTCCACCCATACTAGACACGTCTCTCGAAGGCCTTGCAACCACCTCCCCAGCTCCGCCTTACTCGGTGGTCTCCCCAAACACAACAGGATCACGCTACACATAGAGAATAGTCCTATTTGCCTCTTCGCAAGGTCGGGTGAGATGTTTGCACACCCCTTCCCTCTAGTTGTCCTTTCTTACTGAGCTTGGTTATTCAGTCTCGATCGAGGAGATCCAATCAGATTGCACTTTCTTCGCCTACCTATCGCCCTCTTCATCTTCTCGAATTCTCTGCATTTCTTCATCTGGGTCCCAGTCCCCCAACCACCTTCTCCAGCATCATCGCTTTGTTCCCACGTCTAGGCCATCCCGTAGCTCTCCCTACCCTACATTTGCATGCGCGTGCCGCACATAATCCACCTACCCTCGTACAAACGCATGCAATCCCACGTGCTTGTTAGACCTCAGAGGACACTTACTCACCTCGAAATAAGAGCTTATTCTTGTCAATGCTAAGATTGGCACAGAGGAGAGTTGTTGAAATAAGAGGAGATTCACCACCAAGCGCATAGCATAGTTGTTTGAAGTCCATGCATGAGGTGGCTCAAAGCCGGCTGGCTGCTTAAGCTGGTGCATTGTAAAGATTTGGGGTTGTAATTTCTAATTCTCCAAAACTTTTAAAAGAAAAAATAAATCAGAGGAGATTCTTGTCAGTGCATTGGTCAATATGTATGCCCATGAAATTTGTGACAAAGCGTGTGGTTTGTGCCAAGAGAGTCACAGCGAGCTGGGCGCGCTGTGTTGGTTCCAGTGCAAATCGTACATGCGATGGCCTTCAGATGCGACAGTTTCTACGCTGAAAACTGCTCGCCCCCAGGTGTGTGCCCTCGTCACTTGTGAACTGCTAAGACGCAACTGTATTATGCACAGCTATTGTGTGCTCACCTTGTTGGCCTTTCTGTGTGCAAGAAACTCTCATTGAAAGAAGGCTACAGCTTGAATACGGGCGTAGCACCATTTCACGTGTAACTTTTGATTTGGAGAGGGCATTGGAGCCATGAGGTCAAGATTGCACTTGCTCTCATGCCCAAATTGGGGAATCACATGAACTCTTCATCCATGTATATAGACAAGGATTGAGTCTACAGCCTTATAGAAATGCTCCCTTTCATGACAGGAGGTCAAAGCTCACAACCCCCACTTCTGGCAAATATGCTTGAACCCCATCAGAGTTGATTGTTTGCATGTTTTGCAAGATTGTACAAATTTTGTGCAAGTATGGACCCTTGTTGGATTGCCAGAGTTGTTTCTGTTTATTTTCATAATGTCAGTTTTGGGTCTTGAATGTGCAAGAAGGAATGTACCTGAAAGAAAATTACTTCTCCTTATCTAACAATTATAGGATGCCTGAGGTTACTGATAGGTTTGCTAGTCCTCCTGCGGATTTTGTCAGATTATGTAAAGAAGGGCAGCTGCAAGATGCACTTCACACTGTCGGGTGCCTGCAATCTCAAGGGCAGCACGCGTCTTTGAACATGTTAACACACCTTTTGCAAGCATGCGTAAGAAAGAAAGACCTACTGGTGAGTAAGCAAGTGTATTTGTTGATGAATGATGATGGCGACTTTGAGTTAGATGCCAAACTGGGGTGTCAATTGATCCGCATGTTCGCCTCGTGTGGAAACTTGCTTGAAGCACGTCAAGTCTTTGACAGGATATGCTTGCAAAATGTATTCACATGGACTGCAATGATTTCAGCTTATGCTCAGCATGGACAAAGTAAACATGCCATGGAGCTTTATCATCAAATGAGGACCTCTGGTGTGACCCCAAGCTCACACACCTTCATTGCAGTTCTAAAAGCGTGTTTGGGCATGTCCGCCCTGGATCAAGGGAAGCTGATCCATGTGGATGTCATCAATCACAAGCTAGAGGGGGACCTATTTGTTGGAAGTGCACTGATTGACATGTATGCAAGATGTGGCTGCCTGGATGTAGCACATGAAGTTTTCAATAATCTGCCTAAGAGGGATGTCGTATGCTGGTATACAATCATTGCTGGGTATGCTAAGCTTGGGAATATTCAGGAGGCTTTTGAACTGTACCAAGACATGCAAACGGGGGGTATTGAACCATCAAACATGACATTCGTATGCCTACTCAATGCATGTGGGGGCGCCCAGGCTCTAGATTACGGCAAACTCATCCACACTGAGACTGTACAACACAGGATGGAAATGGACCTTTTTGTAGGAAGTGCTCTGATTGACATGTATTGCAAATGTGGTGGTGTGAATCAGGCATGGGAAGTTTTTGAGAAGTTGTCAGAAAAGAACGTGGTCACATGGTCAGCAATGATATTAGGATATGCTGAGTGTGGTGATGGCGAGAAAGCCATGCAATTGTTCAAGAAAATGCAAGAGGATGGCATAAAGCCTGACAGTGTGACATTCATCTCCATTCTCAAAGCATGCTCCAGCTTAGCATTCCTGTGGAAAGGCATATTCATACATGCTGACATTATAGAGCATGGTATGGAGTTGGATGTATATCTTGGGAATACCCTGGTCAGCATGTATGCCAAGTGTGGGAGCCTAGACCAAGCATGCAATGAGTTTTGCAAGTTGCGCAAACATGACGTGGTGTCGTGGAATGCAATCATTGCTGGGTATGTTGAACATGGGCATAATCAGGAGGCCATTCAAGTGTTTCAGAAAATGCAACAAGAAGGGCCCTCTCCGGACAACATCACTAGCATGCACATTCTGAAAGCCTGTGCAGGTTTAGGAGATCTGGCTCAAGGCAAGTTGATCCATTCCAAAATTCAAAGAAGCAGCCTGGAGTCAGACCCATATCTTGGAAGCGCTGTAGTTGACATGTATGCAAAATGTGGAAGCCTTGATGATGCCTGTGACGTGTTCAAGAGCTTGTCTGCTCGAGATGTGGTGTTGTGGTCTACAATGGTTGCAGCATATGTAGAGCATTGCTGTTGGGAGAAGGGGCTTCAAACGTATGAGAAAATGCAACAGGAAGGTGTGAAACCGGACAAAGTGACACTTCTATGGATTTTAAAAGCTTGTGCTGGCCTTGCGGACCTAAATTGTGGAAAGATGGCCCATAGGGACATCATCAATTATGGCATTAAGCTGGATCTTAATGTCTGCAATACCCTAATTGATGTGTATGCCAAGTGTGGGAGCCTAGAGGATGCAGGGAGAGTTTTTGCTTCACTGTTGGAGCGGGATGTAGTCACCTGGAATGCAATGATCGCAGGAACTGTTGAACACGGGCAGAGTAGGGCAGCTCTCCAGCTTTTTGAAAGGATGCAGCAAGAGGGTATCAAGCCAGACAGCATCACTTTCATGTGTGCACTCCAGGCATGTGCTGCATTAACAGCCCTAGATCAGGGCAAGTTGATTCATGCTGATGCCAAAAATTGTGGGCTCGACATGGATACATTGGTCGGGAGCTCTCTGGTTGACATGTATGCCAAATGTGGAAGCCTAGAGGATGCAGGGGTGGTGTTTGACAAATTGCCCGAGCACGATATTGTGTCATGGTCTGCCTTAATTGGAGGCTACGCACAGCATGGGCATCTTAAACTTGCCCTGCACCACTTTGAGAGCATGTTGCAACAAGGCATTAAGCCAGATGACGTGACATTCTTAACCCTCCTTGCTGCATGCAGCCATGCAGGGCTGGTCAAGGAAGGCTCGTGGTACTTCACGTCCATGATGGAAGACCATGGCCTTTCACCAACTTATCAGCACTACATGTGCATGATTGATCTTCTTGCTCGAGCAGGTTGTTTGTATGAAGCGGAGGACTTTATTATGAACATGCCATTTCAACCCGATTCGAACATATGGATGTCTTTGCTTGGTGCTTGTGCGAAATTTAGCAACATAGAACTAGGGCAAAGAGCTTTTGATTCTCTTGTCAAATGTGATCCTCAGAATGCGGCTGCATACAGGCTGCTGTCAAACATTTATGCAACCAGCGATGTACAGGTTCCTGTAAGCCCAGCCACAAGCTTTAAAATCATATAAAACATATTTCCATGACTAGCGCAATGCTTGCCAAGAAACATCTGCATATGTATGTCATTGGGGCCTTGGCTGCATCAGAAGAGTGGCCGAGAGATGGGGCTCAAAAAATGAGCCTAAGGGAGACTTTTAAATTTATGTAGATTATAAGTGGGAAAAGGGGCAGGCTGAGCAGCTATAAAATGGATCCATCATGGGAAGTTCCAGCACCTGATCAACCCTGGCCATCTGTCACATGGAGTGGAATCATGACCTTTTGAAGAACACCTCAGCCCAAGAGGCTCCACATCTGCTTGTGCTGTCCAATCAGCTGCTGGCAGTTGGATGTCTGATGGAAGTGCATCGGACGATGATGTTTTGTCATCTTTGAACTTCACAAGAGTTCACTTCTATGCAGTGCTGAGCTCTTGGTCTCCTGGAATTATTTGAAGAGTGCTGTAAGCCATGAGCACATGTCTGGAGGGGGGTGCTGTCCAATCTTGACAAGTCATCCTGCCTAGAATAATTTTTTATGAATGGTGAGTCGTCAAGCGTCTGTTTGTCAGTTTTCCAAATAATATTGGTTGGCTGAGTTGTCTATACCCAACTGTAACAACTGTGACACCGGATAAATCATCTATCCTTTTTTTTTTTGTAATTACACTATATTTCTGTTTAGAATGCTTAGCCATGTCCAGAATTTCAACGAAGAGTTGTGTAAGAGACTTGTAATGTAAGATTCCTTCCTACAGTTTTTTAGGTGTACAGGTGTAAGAACCTCCCCTTCTGATCTTATAATTATTCCCCTCTCTGAAATAAAAGAAAGATCATGTTTTACCCTGTTTTGGCTTAGAGAGAGAAAATATCTAGAGAGAGGTAATCCAAAATTGAGATATTTTTGGATATAAAAATCTTCATAGTGTCTAAAATGGTTTTCCCTGAAACATAAATTCAAAAAGAACTTTTCAATGTATAATTGGCATTAATTGAAAATAGGTATAAAGGGCTTAGCTTAAGGGTTTAGATTTTCAGAAATTTTTAAATTATGGTCTAATTAAGATTCTTATGGGCCAATAGGATCAATCCAAGTGTGGGGAAGAGATAAATCTAATTTATAAAAGAAAAATACCCAACAATGAGTAAATGCTCACATAAGATGAAGAGTTGACGGAGTACAAGGTTTATTAGTTAAAAACTATGAATATTACTAAAAAAAGAGATTTTTTGGGTATAATGATACATTTTTGACACCTTGGTAAGGAGAAGGGGGCTCTTCAAGGAGGCGTCTATTTCACATGTGTGGAGGAGTTTTAAACTCAAAAATAATAAGATATTTTCATCTCTCCTCTCTCCGGTTTCAAAACTAGATCCAAAAAGTAAGCTGAACTGATCCAAAAATGGTAAAAAATTGATCTGAAAAATTTTAGAATCAGTTTGCTTGGTTAGAGGCTCATTTTTTTCTATAAATAGAAGCCTCCTCCTTTATAAAAGCTTAATGGTGTTTATGCACTATTACTTTACTCGTGTCTTGAGTCATCTACATTGAATTTTTTAATAATTCAATTGTTTTTGGCCTAATCCTCTTCAAAGTGAATTGTGTGGTCACTATTGCTTCAAACAATAGTAGAACCCTCAATCCCTCAAGTCAAAGGAGAGCTTGCAAGCTCCATGTAAGTTAATTTTCTTATTTTGTTTACGAATTTTAATAAAAAATCTATGATTTTCTTGATTTTTATGTTTTGCAAATGATTAAATTAAATTCAAATGCTATGCCTTTGATGAAAAGGTCATTCCCCTTCTCTTCTTTACATTCCAACCTTTCTTAATCTTAGAAAGATTAACTAAGTGATTAATTAAACTCTTCTTATTGTTTACTCTTGAATTTAAAAAATTATGTAGATTAGAGTTCTATAATTCTAAATTGGGTTAATTAAGTTAAGTGAAGAAAGATAATAATGAGAAATGGTCAGCCATATAAAGGAGGTTATAGTAAAAAATTTTAAAATTTTTGTGATGAAAAAGAAAGTTTGTTTTTATGTTATTCCAAAAAAAGAGTAATTCCAATCATTTTTGCATCTAAAAGAAATATTCTAATTACTCCATGTATATATTCACCTATGAATATGCATGGATATCACTGATATTAATTATTAAATTTGATTTCTATGTATAGAAAGATGCATAAAAGAAATTTTTATTATAAAAGTGTTATTTTTATGAAATTTGATTTCCATGCATAGAAAGATGCATAAAGAAAATTTTTAATTACAAAAGTGTTATTCTTATTAAATTTGATTTCTATGCATAGAAAGATGCATAAAGGGAATTTTTTATTACAAAAGTGTTATTCTTATTAAATTTGATTTCTATGCATAGAAAGATGCATAAAGAATTTTTTTATTATAAAAGTGTTATTCATATTAAATTTGATTTCTATGCATAGAAAGATGCATGAAGGAAAATTTTCATTACAAAAGTTTTTATTAAATTTGATTTCTATGCATAGAAAGATACATGAAGGATTTCTTTTATAAAAGTGTTATTCTTATTAAATTTGATTTCTATGTATAAAAAGATGCATAAATTTTTTTTAAAATTATAAAAGTATTATTCTTATTAAATTTGATTTCTATGCATAGAAAGATACATAAAGAAAATTTTTATTACAAAAGTGTTATTCTTATTAAATTTGATTTCTATGCATAGAAAGATGCATAATGAAAATTTTTTCTATTATGAAAGTGTTATTCTTATAAAAATTGATTTTTATGCATGCATAAAGAATTTTTTTTTATATTAAAAGTGTTATTCCAATTAAAATTAATTTTATGCATAAATAGATGCATAAAAGGATTTTTTAAAAGTTTTATTCCCATTGAAGTTGATTTTTATGCATAAATAGATGCAAAAAGAAATTTTATATCAAAATTAGAATTATCTTAAATTCTATGTGTAAATTTTATGAGTATTTGATAATTAAATACTCTAATAGAGAAATTTTTATCGTTTTATATTCACATGGATTATAAAAAGAAATTCAAGAAATCTATCGAGATCGAAATATTCAGATAAATGATTAATTTATTCCTCATTGAAATTATTGAATATTTTATTTAAATTCAAAAATAAATTTTATATAAATTTATTTTATCTATAAGAAATAATTAAATGGTAAAAGAGGAATTTCTATGATATTTGAAATTCAATCTTTTAGATGGAAAAAGAGAAATTCCTAGCATATTGAATTAATGGGTATTTTAATTTAGATGAATTTGTTTTATGAGAAATATTTGATGATAAAAGAGGAATTTCCATGACATTGAAATGCAAATAATTAAATGCAAAAAGAGAAATTCCCATGGTATTTGAGATCCATGAAATCAAATGGAAAGAAGAGAAATTTTTAGTATAATTTAATTTATGATTATTCATCAAAAGTGAAAATATGGGTAGAATTGATTTTTGTAAATCCCATGAATTCTTTTATTCAAAAGAGGAATATTGAATATAATTCAATTGAGGAATTGAGAAAGAATATGAAAATAGTCGTCGAGAAAAAGAATCTTTATCTAAGCCAAGCAATTGGTAAATTTTTTGAAAAAGTCCCATTATCGGTATCAAAGTAGAAAAAGCTACTAAATGGGAATAGGATGTGAAATAGTTGTGATAAGATGTAAACGGAATGCGATAGGATGTGAATGGATGTGATAAGATATAAATAAGATGTAAATAGGATGTGATAGGATGTAATAAGATGTAAATAGGATGTGATAGGATGTGGTGTAATGAAAATGAATGTGGATGAGATGTAAAGTAAATAGATGTGGATATGAATGATGAGATAAGAATGAGAAGAGAGGATATGTGAAAGGGTGAGATGGGAAGTAAATGGATGTGGATGTGTATGTGATAAAAATGGATGTGAATCTGTATGTGAAGAATGGATGTGGATGTGTATGTGAAAGAATGGATATGGATGTGTGTGTGAAAGAATGGATGTGGATGTGTATGTGATGAAAATGGATGTGAATGTATATGTGAAGAATGGATATGGATGTGTATGTGAAAGAATGGATGTGGATGTGGATGTGAAGAATGGATGTGGATGTGTATGTGAACGAATGGATGTGGATGTATATGAAAGAATGGATGTGGATGTATATGTGAAAGAATGGACGTGGATATATATGTGAAAGAATGGATGTGGATGTATATGTGAACGAATGGACGTGGATATATATGTGAAAGAATGGATGTGGATGTGTATGTGAAAGAATGCGATGTGATGTAAAGAGATGTGATGCGACATGAATATATGTGGATGTGAAGTGATAGATATGAATGTATGGATAGATGTGGGTAGTCGTACATATGAACGATTGGATGGATGTGGATGAATCAGATTAGATGTGTATGAATGAGACATGATGTGGATGTGAAGGATAGATATGAATGTATGGATAGATGTGGATAGTCGTACATATGAACGATTGGATGGATGTGGATGAATGAGATGAGATGTGTATGAATGAGACATGATGTGAATGTGATGTAATGTGGATGGGATGAATGAGACATGATGTGAATGTGATGTAATATGGATGGGATGAATGAGATATGTATGAATGAGACATGATGTGAATGTGATGTAATGTGGATGGGATGAATGAGATATGATGTGGATAGATGTGATGCGATGTAATGTGGATAGAATGTACGTGATGGGATGGTGATGAGAATGAATGTGATGGATATGAATGAATATGATGTGATGGATGTGAATGGATGGAGGTGATGTGATGTGAAATGGATAGATGTGAGTGAATGAGATGTGATGTGAATCGGGATGTGAATGAATGAGATGTGATATCATGTGAATCGGGATGTGAATGAATGAGATGTGATGTCATGTGAATCGGGATGTGAATGAATGATATGGGATGTGAATGGATGAGATGTGATGTGATGTGAATCGGGATGTGAATGAATAATATGGGATGTGAATGAATGATATGGAATGTGATGTGAATCGGGATGTGAATGAATGAGATGTGATGAGATGTGATGTAAATTGGGATAGATGTGAATGGATGATATGTGATGTGAATGAATGTGATGTGATGTGATGTGAAATGGGATAGATGTGAATGAATGTGATGTGATGTGATGTGAAATGGGATAGATGTGAATGAATGTGATGTGATGTAAATTGGGATAGATGTGAATGGATGATATGTGATGTGAATGAATGTGATGTGATGAGATGTGGATATGGGTAGATGCGAGTGGATGAGATCTGATGAGGATAAATGAGGAAAGATGTGATGGATATGGGTAGATGCGATGTGGATGAGATCTGATGAGGATAAATGAGGAAAGATGTGATTAGATGGAAAATGATGTGATTGGATGAGAATGGGAATACATATGAGATGGATGTGGATTAAATAATGTGGATTGATGAGAAACAATATGGAAAGACGAGAGTTCGTTATAGAAACTGTATTTATGACCTATTTTTAAATGACTGTTTTATGTTAAGAATGTTGGGGAAGCATTTTGACCGTCTTGTGAAGAGGTCGTGGAGACCTAACTGATAAAGTTGCAACAGCTGACGGAGAGTCAACGGAGGACGTATCGCGTAACAAGGTCGGCTGAGGTCTTGACCAGCCTCGGTTCAATTTAAATAGTGAGCTTCCAGTACGGTGGATGAGGAACCAAGGAAGCGGCCTATGAGTGAAGCGCTAGGTGACTTGCAAAGGATCCTAGAGGGTGCTGACCATACGGTGCTCGGGCTCTGGGTCGCCGCGACGAAGATACCCATACATACATCGGGGAAGATATTGGAACAAGGAGTAAGAGTTGTTTTCTGAATTCGGGCAGGGATCTGGTTGATTGACCTTGCTGGCCCTCAACGGATGTAAGTGATTATATAGCCGGGTACTATGAGCTAGGAACTATCGGAAAGGTCCCTGAGTGGACAAGTGGTGAGCGTTCTGGTTGCCAATGATGCCATAGGTACACCGATGAAGGAATGATTGGAAATTAGGATTCAACCGGATATTTTGAAGGATTATGATCAGTGACACTGGTTTTATTAAATAATTGTTTTAAAGACAGCTGAATCTGTGAAAATGGCAATTTCATATTGGGTGTGTAAGTGGTGTGACCAGTTTTAAGTTTGCATGAATATCCGGCTAGGGAGCCTAGGAACTCTTTTCCTTGGTACCCAGGATAAAACCTAACCAAATTCCCAATTGGATCCCATCACTACAGTGGTTGGGCGGTTGGCTAACCCATGGGACTAGATAGTTTTAGGCTGGACTAATGGATCCCTAAAATGAGACTCAATTTCTGTTATAGTGCGATAGATGAAGTAAATCCTGGATAAAAAAGAATCAATGGCTGTGCCTCTCAATGAGGAAAAAAGCGTTGGTCTCTATGATCCAAGTGCAAGTTTCTTCCTTCATCTAACCAAGTGTCTTTACAAGTTCGATCATATCAGTTTGGTTAGTGATGACCTTGGCTACATTAGAGTAAAAATATCTTGGAGGAATCGCCCGTGCCTTCCGGGCGAGGGAAGTTTTTCTGGGTTCGATTTTGGAAGAACCGAGGGTTTAGTCTCTTGTCCGGATATCCGTGGGGGCGAGGCCCCGAGTGAGGGACCTTGCCCCGTGCAAGAAGTGCTACTTCCGCTGCTAGCACCCCAGAATTCGTTGCACGGAGGGGACAGGGATCTTTTATGTAAGATCTTCATAGTAGAACAACTTTGAAAGTTTGCCTAGTTTTTTGTGGCATAGGTTTGCAGTTTAAGAGTCCTTAAGTAATGGCAACCGAATCTGCTCATACACAATTTTATCCTCTCTTTTTTTGTGTGATTATTGCCATAATTTTGACTTCTCTTGTAACCGAATATCAAGAAACAAGAGTGTGAATGTCATAGCTTGGGAGTGGTTAGGAGGAGTGGGGCTCTCTCACCAGCAGTTGTTTCCCTCAAAGGGTAACTGTTTCATGGTAATTCTTCTTATCTTTTATGTGGATTTTGTTGAATGAATGTGATTGCAATTCCATATGTGAATTCTGTAATTTTTACAATTTGTGAACTATCTGCAATATTTTTGAGTGTGAGCAACATGGCGCCTCACGTGTCCCATGTCATCAGAGAATATTGTGTCCATTCCTAACTAAGAATTGCATTCACAGCTCCAGTGCTCACTCATTTTGAGCGGGAATGTGTGTAGCTCATGTTAGAGGATGTGTATGTAAAAGAACACTCACAAGAAGTTCTAAAACTCAAATTGTGTAATAATAGAGATAGAGAAGAATACTTATTACTGATATGATACAATAGAGCTAAGCCCTAGGCTAGTCCTTGTTGACAGAGATAGAGCTAAGCCTTAGGCTATTCCCCAATAGAGCGGCGCCAAATATGTTCACGTCAAAAGCTTACCTTTAGCCTTGCAGAAGCATGTGTCGTTGGGTCTTGCCTTAGAGTTGCAATTTACAACTTTCCTATGTGGGTACGCTAGCTCGGTCATGTCGTATCCTCACCCTGTCACATCACACCGGAATGCTTCTTTGCCAAAGGGGTGAAGGGAAAGGACTCTATGCCTTGATGGAGGCAACAAGAGATCCGTCTTTGCGGTGGTTCTCTCTCAGAAGGCGGGGGAAGAAGAAGAAGCTAATGCAAAAAGAAAACCTAAAATAAAACATATCTAGCATGCATCCATCAAGAAAGCAAGATTTAATGACATACAAGTAAGCAAGAAAAGGAAAGAGGAGAGCTCACAAGTAAACTATTGTGGCGCCAAATATGTTTAAGTCAAGAGCTTACCCTAGCCTTGCTGAAGCATGTGCTGTCGGGTCTTGCATTGGAGCTACAATCTAGAACCTCTCTATGTAGTCAAGAGCTTACCCTAGCCTTGCTGAAGCATGTGCAGTCGTGTCTTGCATTGGAGCTACAATCTAGAACCTCTCTATGTGGGTGTGCTAGATCATTCGGTCTCGCGTCCTCACTCCGTTGTCACGCCAGAATGCTCATTTGCTAAAGGGGTGAAGGGAGAGCTCTCAATGCCTTGATGGATGCAACAAGAGATGATCCATCTTGCGGTGGTTCTCTCGCACAAAGGCAAAAGATGCTACTACAAGAAGAAAACTTGAAATCAAACATATCTAGCATGCATCCATCAAGAAAGTAAGATTCCATAGCATACAAGCAAGCAAGAAGAGGGAAGAGGAGAGGTCACAAGTAAACTATTACAAGGGAATGATTGTGTATTTCTTTTTGTCAAAAATGACTTATATACAAGTGACTAGTTTTTACACTAGGTCTATTAAAATTAAAAATTGTCTGACATCTATTACTAGTCTCTTAAGTAAGTATGTATATGACTCTATAAACTTTCCCTGTTTGATATTAAGCATAGGGTAAG